>NW_010192707.1:0-4403 GCF_000695765.1 Mesitornis unicolor | reverse complement strand
CGTCATAAAAGGAGGTAAGATTAGTCAAGCAAAGGTCTCCACATTACAATGCTTTTCCACTACTTAGGGTATCCCAATTCTTGTCTTGATATTACTCTGGATTAGAGTGAGTTGACCATAGTGCTCTTCTGGAAGACACACACCTGAATAGAGGCACTATCAGCTGGCTTCTAAAATGTCCACTTTTTTCCTTTTCTGATTTAAAAAAAAAATAATGTTTATTTCACTCTCTACCCAGTAGAACACTAAATAATGCCACCATTGCTTGACCCTTGTATTAGTATTTCACAAAAGCAGCGTATCATTCATAAGCTTTACAATTTTCTTATGATGCATGGCAGTAAATAAGAAAGAGCAGCTTACCAGGTTTGGGTGTATTTAGCATTTTCATTTCCACCTTGCTGCACTTACTAACGCTGAAACATGCTTTTGTAGTCTTTACTTTGCCAGTTGACTCCACAGACTGTGTAAAATTTGCATTTTCATTCTGGCCATATATTTTATAAAGCAATGAAGCAGTTTCCTCTTTCTCATCAATCTGCAAAAGAGAAACAAGTTCACAATAGCATTTCCTTCATGCAGTTGAAGAGAAATGGAGAAAAGAGCAACAAGAAGACATCTTGAAAGATGTTAATCCTCATTATCAAACTATCTACATAAAGATTATACAACCCTACACAAATATATGCATTCCAGTGTTCACAACAAAAAGTGCATGCATACAATACCAAACACCACTTGTGCAAGTAGTTTATGAATTTAATAGAAGTCTTCTGTAGATTAAAAAAAGAAAAAAAAACAATAAAAACTGTGAATTTTTTTTGTTAATATTGAAGCTTTTATAGGAAGTTGTTTGCAGCAAAACTGCAACTCAGTGTACTGACATTTCATTACTAAGTATCTTGGTTTTTACCTCCTTTTACCAAAGCATTACAAACATTTTAATCCAAAAATGCCTACTCCCAAATGCAATCCATACCTTAGTTACACTGAGAATTGTGTTTGGGATTAATACTCATTATTTTTATTTATTTGAAAAACATTTTTCTGCACTTCACAGAGAGAAGCCTACCTGAGAAGCAAGATCAAATGTAATAAGGGCAAAACTATCAAAATCTATTCTGAACAGATTGATGTAAGCAGAGATTGGTTGTGGCGAGCTCAGATGCTGTCTTTTAGTAAGAAGACTGTACAAACAAATGCACTTTTTAGTGCACTGTTTAGTTTACCTCACCTCCTTTAATTTCATTTCTTCATCCACCTCCTTTTTTTCATTCTTGAGACAAGCTATGGTACTTCTTGCTGGTGGCATAAACCTTGGCTTTTTGGCTACATTTCCTGGCACTTGACTTGGAGCTGCTGATCGCCTCATATTTAGTTGTACTGCTCTGGAGGGTGGAGAGGAAGGAAGGAAGCAGATAAAGACAACAGTAGTCAGAATAGTCTTTTCATATAAAAATATATCCATAGATAGCAATATAAGCACTATTTTAAAACAAAAAAGACAGAATAAAAGATTTTCAAAAAACAATCTTAATTTACAAGCACAATACAACTTAAGCAATGCATTGCAACGATACTGCTTTTTCTTAAGTACTAAGAAAGACCAACTACAGCAAATTCTGCAGCTGAACACTTCCTTTTTCATTTGAAAAGCCAATAATACAGTTCTCAGTAGCAAGAAATTCTCTGGAGATGTAGGGCTTCTTAACAAACATACCCCAGTTTATAAAAAGAAAGACAATTTGAAACAGAACTAACTATTCTAAAGGCTTAAAACAATTTTGTAAAGTCCATTATTAGTGCTCAATGATCAATGAATGCTGTAGGTATGTTTCATACCTGGGAGTAGTATTTTGCATTAAACAGTCAATTATATTGGTCATTCGAGTTCACTATAATAAGGTTAAAATTCAGCAGAAAATTATCTCCAAATTACAGTGGAGATTATCACTCCATGTTATGTTCACTTGAACAGTGGAAAGAATGTATTACAGGTTTTCCCTCACAATATAAGACCATTATTCCTCTAAACAACCTCAGGACAAAACCAAGCATACCCCAATGTTAATATCAGAAAGGATACTTGCAGCCATTACAACAAGAAGTTATAATCGTAATCCTTCAAAATAGTAGAAGCAAAACAAGAAGATAAAATTCTAACAGAATAACCCCACAGATGGAGTGATGAAGACAAGCACAGTACAGCAACATATGGTACAGACTTGAGTTTAATACTCCATTCATACATCAATTGTTCACAGAATCACACAATCTCAGGAGTTGGAAGGGACCTCAAAAGATCATCCAGTCCAACCCCCCTGCCAGAGCAGGATCACCTAAACTAGGTCACACAGGAACGTGTCCAGGTTGGCCTTGAATGTGTCCAGAGGAGACTCCACAACCTCTCTGGGCAGCCTGTGCCAGTGCTCTGTCACCCTCACAGTAAAAAAGTTTTTCCTCATGTTTGCATGGAACCTCCTATGTTCCAGCTTGCTCCCATTGCCCCTTGTCCTGTCATTGGACATCAGAGAGAAGAGCCTGGCTCCTTCCTCCTGACACTCGCCCTTCACAAATTTATAAACATTAATGAGGTCACCCCTCAGCCTTCTCTTCTCCAAGCTAAAGAGACCCAGCTCCCTCAGCCACTCCTCGTAAGGGAGATGCTCCACTCCCTCGATCATCTTTGTGGCTCTGCACTGGACTCTGTCCAGCAGTTCCCTGTCCTTGAACTGAGGAGCCCAGAACGGAACACAATATTCCAGATGCAGTCTCACCAGGGCAGAGTAGAGGGGGAGGAGAACCTCTCTCGGCCTACTCACCACACCCCTTCTGATACACCCCAGGATGCCATTGTTGTTTTTAATTGTTCATTTTAATTGATTCCCTCAACTATTAGGTGAAAAATAAGCCATAATACGGATTGCAGACACAAACTTCTTTACCTCTCTACCATCTTGAAAGCATGTTTGCATCCTGTTGCAACAGCAGTGTTTCTGCACTTTTGATGCTACTCTGCACTCCAGTGGCTTCCTAGTGCACAACAACCTCTCTTTCCAAGATTTGCACAGTAATAACAGAGTGCTGTTGGACTACTTTGCAGACATGCAGACACCAACATGAGTACTCTCTCCTTTACATCTCAACTGTTAGCATATATATGATGCTGTTACTGCTGCTAATTGCATATGTCTGTGATTAAAGTGTTTTGGTTTCTATTTGGACTTTGCACTATCATTTGCTTTCAATCAACTAAAACAGACTCATTAAGATTTGTAAATTATGAAGAAATTTAAAAATATGACCCTCGACAACTCAGTAACTTCATTCCTGTTAAATACAAGAACATCTAAAAATATTGCCCATATTACCTACTTGCAACCACAAAAACCATTAGGGTTCTGTGGTTTTTAAAATGTAACATCACTTCCAGCAATACATATCTCTCTCTCTCTTCCCCTGTCTTCACAGCCCAAGTCTTTATAACATACAAAATATAATAAAAGACTTGTGTCTTATATTTTGTATTTTTACAGTACAATACAGAAGAGAGCATATGTATGTGCAACAGCTGATGGATGCTAGATCTTTTAGATAGGATGAGAGTAGGTGTAGATAGGGCAAGGAAGAGCTCCACATTACAACTAAATCAACTGACAAGCAAATACACCCTTTCCTCCAAAACAACCACCAAGCCTTTGAATCACCCCACACACCTGCAATACCATTAGGCATGGTGGCAGGGACGCTGCTGGAGGTAATGAGAAGAGCACTGCTCCTGCCTTTTATTAGCAGCCTAGCTCAACCAAATTAAGCGTACCATGAAACCACATCCTGAAGTGTCTCATGAACACATCTGGTTTTACAAGCATTGAATTCGGTAGCATTTTTTGCCTTAAAGGTATCTTAACAGCTGCATTCAAATGAAATACATTTACAAAGAATATTTCAAAGTTTCACGTGTTCAGCTCAACACAGTACGCACAGAGTCCTATAAAAGGCAGTTACATTAGCCAGCACAAACTTAACAGGCTGCTATCTTAAACATTTGAAGAGATATTCCCGGCACAGATCCCCAGGCTAAGCGGTTACTACAAGCAGTTGCAAAGCGGCGACACAGGATTAACTTTTACTCAGATGAACTACAGATAGCGAGTGCGTTGACTTGGCTACCAGCATTAGAAAGAAACCGCCTCAAAGAAGCAGTTACTGCAAGGATCTGGAACAGGTCAAAAAAATATCGCTACTCCAGTCGCTATCCGCCCAGCCCCGGCCCGCACCGCCTCAGTAACGGCGGCGGGGAGGGAGAGGGTGTAAGGGCCGCCCTGAGAGCCAGCACAGGGGCTGGCAGCGCCCAGGAGGGCTTAGCAGCCCTGACTGCCACCCAGCCCCGGCCGCCCCTC
>NW_010192706.1:0-6455 GCF_000695765.1 Mesitornis unicolor | reverse complement strand
AACGCACATCCGTGGCTGAACAGCCCTGACGTGCCCTGCAGGATGCTCCAGCGATCCTCCTCCAGGAGGTGCGCCGGGAGCACACATTTGTCCAGATCCCGCAGCTTCTGCCGGCGTTTGTTCTCCGCAGCCGCAGGAAAGTTTTGCACACAAAGAGAGCTGAGAGCTTGCTTTTCTGCTGGGTCAGGGTAATTGCAAGCTCAGTGAAATGTCTGTGCTCCAGCCCTCGAGTAAATCTTCCAAAGACAAACCCAGTAAAGAGGAGGCAAGTGTTTAAGTCTGTATGCACCTGCACATGCTGCTCTCTGCCTAAACAGCCTGCGAACTCTCAGATGTCTTCTGGCTGGTTTCCTCTGTGGTGGAAAGGCAAAGTGTTCCCCTGTGCTCCTGTCCTTCCTGGGCTGTGCTCAGAACCATGCAGGGGTAGGCACTGTTTTGCTTTGCCTGGAACATCGAGTTTATGGGCAGGGTGAGAAAGCTCAGCACCTTGAGCTCATCCTGGAACAAGAGGGACTGGCACACCTGAGAGGGTGCAGATCAAGGAAGGACAGCAAGAGGAGGCTAGACAGGATCCATTGTGGCTCACCAGAGGGGGGAGGAAACTGCGGAGAGGAGCATTGCACTGAGGGGGAGCCAGAGCCCTGCTGAGACAGCCCTTTCCCTCCCTATTTCAGTACTGGGCAAGGTGCCCTGATCTTGGGATGTGCTAAGCACCCACAGGTCCTCTGAGATCAAAAAAGCAGTGGGGTTCTTGAGATTTTGTACAATCATTCCCAGGTCCGCTCTTTGGCTAGGCTCTCTCAAGAAGTGAGGTAAGAAGAGGAGTGCCTTGGATTAACCAAAGTGTGGTAGTCAAGATTTGCCTACATTCACCAAACTGATAGAAAGATAAACTGACAATAAGGCTTTTTGTTTTCCCAGAAAGGCTTGGAATAGGGTTTGGTCTGTTACCATGTTTATGTTTTGTGGTGCCTCAGTGGAGTCTGGTAACTGGTTGCAGCTTCTAAGATTTGCTGCATTAAAAATAATATAGAGCTATCTACATACTTCTGGTTTCTGATGGGCAGAGATTTTATAATCCTGGTTTTTAATACAGTGTGTTATTGCTTCCACTTATGCTCGACATTTCTGGCTTAATTTAGTTGTGCTTAAGTTGGCAACTGCCCTCAAGCCTCCGTAGCTCAACATTCTTCCCAAATAGGACTATGTATCTGAGGCTGATTTAAATTTAAAACACCAATAATAACAAGAGCAAAATCTAGTCCTTCATTCAGTTTTGGAACAGCTTTCTTCTTGTGGAAAGGCTCCTCTGATAAAATTATAGAGCCTCCAAGGGTAGTAATGTTCTAGCCCTAGACACTGCCATCACTATTTTGTGTAATGCAGACAAGCACAGTGTCAATGGGCGATGAGTTCTGGCCACCCTACTAATGTCACTGTTTACCCTCATAAAATGTTTGTGTTCTGTGCACAGCTTTTGCTGTTGCCCATCTCCATTGATTCTGGGATATTATTCATCAGTAATCATCATTCATTTCTTCCCTCTTTGTCTTGGCAAGAAGATGCTTTTCTCCTCCCTTGTTTGTTTTTCTCTGTTGTGCTCCCTCGTTTCTCACCCAGTTATGTGGTGCTGCTGCCAGTGGTCAGGAGCACATTCACCCAGGACATGCCGGGTCCAGCCGTGGTGACTTCCCTTGACTCCCCACAAGGATTGCATGGTCCTACTGGGCAGGCTCAGTAAGGATTCCCCATGCTTCTCTCTGGGGCTTCAGTTTTGGGTAAGGAATAGCTGCAGCAAGAAGGTAAAGCCAGTTTCCTAACAGTGCTCCATGTCATGGACCTGGTGCTGTGCCCCACTGCTGGCGCGGCATGCAGAAGACGTTCCCACCAAGGCACTGGGACTGCTGCTCTGCTTAGGCTATGCATGCTCGTTCCCAGGATCTGTGTCAGAGCAAGAGGTGCTCAGGTTTTAAAAAACTAACTCTTCCTCTCTGCCCAGCCAGGCTGCACGCAGCTCTGTGCCACGGCTGGGTGCGTGGCGAAGGCTTGAGGAAAGCAGGAACCTCCATCATCAGTGAGTGCTGGAGTCTTGGAGTGCCAGTCAGAAATATATTGTGAATCATGTGCAGTATCACATGAACGATCATATCTCACCACTCTGCTGTCGCCCTGAAGTTTGCATTTCATTGTTTACCTTCTCCTCTCCTAACTGGATCTGAAAAGATGCTTATGGGAAGAGATCCTATTTCCTGAAGCTTTTGCCTTCTGTGCAGAGGCAGGCATAAAATTAATTTCTTTCTGCTGTCGTAAGACTGTTAATACTTCTTATATCCAGATTTTGATGTACTAAAATCCCCAAATATAGAAACTGCAATGAAAACTGAGCCTATTACTGGTTTATTGCATCACAAACTTCCCATGTATGGCATAAATGTCATCAATGACTTATAAATAAATTAGAGAGAGAAGACAGACACATAGAAACAAACCTAAGTACCAGAAAGGAAAAGCCCTCATCTTACAGTCAGATCTGTCGTGGCTGCAGATAATGCTCTGTGGGTTTTGGCTTTTGGATGTTTTAAGTCTATTTGAACACAGGGCTCAGTGCGCAATATAAACTTCACCTCTGCCCTTGGCTCAGGCGGCAGGTTGTGTGTAATGCCATCTGTAGCCTCCTGCACTGTGATGAGATTCATCCTCATATTTTAAATAATGAAATTCTGAGTCCTTCTGTTAGCAAAGATAACCTTCACTATGTAAATCAACGCAGGGGTATTTTGTTGAGTTTGCCAACAGACAAATAACGCTAATGTATGTGTGAAGTTTCTCAATGTTAACTTTGAAATACAGCTGAGGCCATTTATATGCCAACACTTTTAAGTCACTAGTCAAAATAAAAACACTGAGCTTGAGTTACTGAAATCTAATTATAAGGAACAGCTGGGCCTGGTTCTGAGTTTGACTCGAAGGACCCAGAAAAAGAAGCAAGCACATGGGCTCAATAGGCACACATACACAACCAAGCTTCTCAACCCAGGGGGAAAAAGCCAGATCAAGTTATCTGCTTATCCTTGTGAAAAAATGCGCTCAGATACCCTCCAAAGAGTATTCAGTTACTCTTTAAGTAGGCAACTGAGGTGAAGCAAAGAGAAACTCCAGTCCTCCCGTGCACTGTCTCTACCATTTCATCTTCACACTGCACCCATCCTGACTCATTCAGTTCATGGAGGCAGCAGTTGAGGTTGGTGATGATCCCTATTCATCTACAAGAGTTTTGCTCTTTGATGATGTTCCTGGAGATGCTCCACAGGAGACCACTTCAATCTTGCCCTATCTCTTCTCCTTCCATGCTGCCCATTATTCTCCTGCTGCATTACAAAGCAGGAGAAACATCTGTTTAGGTGAATAGGACTGTTTCCTCCTCGTTATTATGGTTTCCATCTGAGGCTGCTGGAGCCTCTAATTCACTCTAAAATCTGTGCAAATGCCTCATTTGTCTGGCTGGACAATCATCCCTAAAGTGTAGGCAGTCTGCAGTTGTACACCTGAAGGGTTTTTAACCCACTGGGATCTGTCTGAGATGAAATTCATGCAGATCCACGGGGGAATGAACCATAGGAAACAGCAGTGACAGTACAACATCAGGGTACAGCTGTCTACCAGGACTGAAAGTCGATGGCATAACCTTTATCTTCTGCCTGTCACATTAAGACAAAAAAAAAGAAGAAAAAAAGAGTACCTGTTCTGCATGAAGACAAAGGACCCTGCATTTAGACTCTGTAGGGATTCAAATGAAAAAAATCTCATGTTCTGTGCTCAGACCTGGCAGAAGATAAATCCTCCGCTTTCAGATATGGGCCTGTATCAGGTTTAAAGCTTTGGCCCACTTCAGTATGTTCAGAACTTTCTTTCTGCTTTAGAGGATGAAATCTGTAAGGGTCTTCTTTCAGGATTCAGAGTTGATTTCAAACAGATCCCAAATATCAAGTTTTTAGAAATGAAACATTGAACTTTCTATTTAAAACAAACAAAAAAAAGTCTGCACAGATTTTAAAGAAACAAGCTACTGATGCAGAAAGCTTGTTGGTAACTTGTGCAATGCAGTGAATCACAGCAAAGAAGTAAAATTGCTGAAGATTAGAAATCAAATCTTTTCCTTGTGAAATCAGCACATCAACATTGATTTAAGTGGAGCTACAAAGATTTCTTCCTACTAATGATCTCGTTCTTCTGCATGGCTAATTAATATTTTTCTAGGAAAGAAGGTAACATATGCTAAGCCCACTGCCACTATTTATAAGCATGCTCTAGTCTTCTTTGTTCCCGGAGGTAATCAGAAGCTAGAAGCTTTTGCTGGCATGCAGATTTGGGCTGCTAATTTAATAAAATGCATTATCCATTAATTTGAGCCCTTTTAGGATGTCAGTGTTTACTAGTTGACAGTTTTTTCTGCAGTATGAGACTTAATTGCAAATTTTGGTTGTCTGTTCCGCTTAGCAAGAGGCTTAGAGAGAGATACTTACAACAGGCTGAAATTCAGGGAAGGAAGACATCTGAAATCAGGGTTTCTTTTCAGTATCCAGAGGTGATTTCAAACAGATCCCAAATATCGAGTTTTTAGAAATGAAACACTGAACTCTGTGTTTTTAAAAAAATAATGTTGGCACAGATTTTAATGCAACAAGCTACTAATGCAGGCCACAAAGGTCTTGTAGGCAGCAGAGTAGGACAGCAAGAGTAAAGCAGAATCGAATTGCC
This sequence comes from Mesitornis unicolor, assembly GCF_000695765.1. Taxonomy (NCBI): domain Eukaryota; kingdom Metazoa; phylum Chordata; class Aves; order Mesitornithiformes; family Mesitornithidae; genus Mesitornis; species Mesitornis unicolor. Next base: position 1,697 of record NW_010192706.1, on the reverse strand, counting down.
ATGGCATCACCCAAACGCCAGAGCTTTGCAGAGTCAGGAGGCTCCTTGAGGGTATGGGGATGTGTGCAGTTACTCTCAGCAGCACTCCTCTTCTCTTCTCTTCTCTTCTCTTCTCTTCTCTTCTCTTCTCTTCTCTTCTCTTCTCTTCTCTTCGCTTCGCTTCGCTTCGCTTCGCTTCGCTTCGCTTCTTTCTTCAGTGCACAGCTGAAGATCTCATTCTGGTGACAAGCAAGGGTTTCTACAAACCAATTAAATCCAACACGGTTTGGTCCTGGAGTGAGGCCATCATTAAACTGTTGATCTAGGTGCTGCAGTGTATGAAAATCACTCTAGCGAAGAATTACAGAGCCAGCAAAAGCCATCAGTATCACCACTGCTCTATGTGCAGCTTTATCTTCGAAGAAGAAAACACAGGCTCTCAGAAGCGAAAGGCTCAGAAGAGGTGGATAAATAAATTTGTGTCACTTTAAGCTTCTGCCAAATGCAAGCCAGTGGTACGTCCCACTTCTGGAAGCAGAACTGGATCTCATCTGACTTTGGGAAAAGTGACCAAGTAAAGCTACAGTCAGATCAGCAGCCTGGATCAGCATCAACCCAATGATTTGAGGAAGCTGTAGCCAATGCCATTGAATGATGTGGACCGTTATTATTTCCCAATCTTCTCATTATCCTAAGACTGTTTAACTGGCAGGTCTCGTAGAAGCCTGTAAAACTGTGTTTCTTCATGTCTAGTGTATATGTGTGTTTATTGGGGAAGGGAATACTTAACTGTAAAACACAGAATTTATTTAGAAAGTTTCATTTTATTTCTCATTACAGGAAGAAGTCAGTCTTAGAGGATTCAGGTCTCCAGTAGAACATGCCCAGGTAGAGGTTTTGAGCTGATCTCAAAAATACCTTGCTTCCGGGTGTAGCCTTTAATGGATGTTAATGGATGTTAAAAAGCTGAGACGTGGTCTTGTCCTCCTTTGCAAGATCATGTCTGTGTTTGAGGAAGTAGAATCAGCTAATTTTATTTTGTGGCTTTTATATTTCAGTTGTGAATTTCATAGATTTCCATTTCCTTCCTTGGAAAAATCTTGTTACCAGCCTTACGCAGAAAAAGCTATAAAAGCATGGTTTTTTAACTGTCTGTATGTTAGTTTATCTGTTACACATTTGTTTTTCAGTCTGTCTGTCTCTTTATGCTTTTAAAGAGCATTAACTCTATGCAACTGTTGGAACTGAAAGAGAATTTTTATGTTTCTATAGTCTCTTTAGATAACATTCACTGTGTTTTTGTGCTAAAGATTTCTAGACCTGGGTCCATATGCTGAAAAAAGTAACCTGTTCCATTATCTGTGTGGCTGATTCTTTTCCTGACTGGTGCCTTCTGGGGTGTCATGGCCCGATTGCTCTAGGATGCCCTTAATGGTGACTCCTCCTTGTCCTATCTCTGCACTGGAGGAGGTCTGCAAAGGTTTGATAAGTCCATCTCTTTAAGGAGTGTATGGTTCACCCCTTTAAGAGCAAGCCAGACTTCCAAAGCCAAGCTGTCTTCTTACCAGGCATGAAAAAATATACATCTATTTAAAAAAAATATTTAAAAAACCCAGAAAAAAGCAATCTGCATCTCTTTCTGGGCTTTTCCCTCCCTTGGCTTTTTCATTATTCTTGAACGTTCTTTAGACATCACAGAATCACACAGAATCACAGAA
>NW_010192705.1:0-3651 GCF_000695765.1 Mesitornis unicolor | reverse complement strand
CAGTGACTTGTTTTAAAAAATATGTCTTTAATCGCTGTGCTGAGGAGAGCAAGAGGGGAGGGGGACCAGCAGGGGGAGTGGGGTGTGAGGGGGAGACGGCAGGGGCCCCCTCTCTTCAGTCTGTGGACTCCAGCACGGACTCGCTCAGGGCCAGGTCCCAGTAGTGCTCCGCGCCGTGCTTCTTAAAGTGCTCCCGGGCCATGTTCTCCGTGGGGCACTGCTTAAATTTCATTTCTCCGAAGCTGCGGTCCTTTGCTGTGCCCTGGGAGGAGAAAAGGGAGATTTCCAACCCTCCTCCAGGGCAAAGTCACAGGAAATGCAGCTCCCTGGCTCAGGAAGAAACGTTTTTCCAGGCTGAGGCGTGATGTGGGGAAGCGCTGTGTGGGGGAGGATCTCACAGTGCTGCTACAGCTCAAGAATCACCACAGAAAGAGGCAGAGGAGCGGGTTTGCATCCGATCCAAAGCCTCAGGACATCATTTCTGCCTCAGCTGCTGTCAGATGGAGCTCACGTCCACCCCTAAGCCCTTGCACCCCATATTGAACTACACCAGCGACTCACCTCCCAAACCAGAGAGCATTTGTTTGTTTTCTTAACAGACTCCTCATCAGACTCATCCTCATCTGAAAAAACACCAACAAAGCTGATTTTAGTCCCAAAGGCAGCGAACGGCCTCTGGACACCACCCCCTCCGCACGGTTTTAGGCTCACCCTCTCCCTTTGTGTTCGATGTTTGCTCGTCCCATTTTATTCGATGAAGCATAAGGCGTTTGAATTTCTTCTGTGCTTTCGGACCTGGGGAGAATCAAGATTCAACAGTCACGAGAAGTCCTTTAAAACTTTCAGCTTTTCAGAGGTTTTAAAAAGGTGCAGAAGCCAAACAATCACAGCACACCTACCCGGCCAGGCACGGCAAGTGAAGAGCAGCCCGGCCGGTCCAGCACTAATGCCCCTGGGGTGGCAGAGCCTTTGGCACCGCACTCAGCTCTCAGCCACCTCAGGATTTCCTGCTGCCAAACAGGCTCTTCACCACCTCCAAAATCACTTAGAACAGTGCAAACAGCGAGGAGCTGCGGCGAGAACCGAGGCTCTCCATGCTCTAAGCAACCGCTCAGAGCATCCAGGATTCAAACCAAATGCTCTTCCCTTCAATATCAACTGCACGGGGTTTTCTAACTGGATTATGGTGCGCTCTGCAGTCAGCGCTAACCCCATTAGAGCCGTAATTAAGAGAGTTTCAAATGGCCTCCTTACTTCCTTGTCCTGCTGTAACCCTCAGCTAACAACCCTCATGGTAATTTTGGCGACAGGCAAGCTTCTGAACGCTACGCTGTGACCAACAGCCTGCCTTGGAAGTCCTCACCTCCTTCTACCACAACCACGTTGACGTCTTTGTGGAGAACAACAACTCCCGTTAAGTACAGCTGGCCAGCGTTCGCCTCGATTTTGAATTTCTTTGCTGGATTGCTCAAGTTTCGGACCCTAAGGATAGGATAGGAAAAAAAACCACAAAAACCAAGCACAAATGTTTCTGGATAACCAGAATTATCATCATCAGGACCCCAACCTGGTCCAGCATTTCCCCCTCCAGCTCCTCAAGAGGTTTCACCCACACCTCAAAATGACGCAATGGAAAGCTGCCAGGCAGAACAGGACCTGGGGTGCTGGTGGCAGCAGATCCCAGGAGCCAGCAATGTGCCCTTGAGCCAAGAAGGCCAGCGCCATCCTGGGGTGCATGAGAAGGGGTGGTTGTAGGGCAGAGAGGTTCTCCTCCCCCTCTGCTCTGCCCTGCTCACACCCCAGCTGCAATCTTGTGTCCAGCTCTGGGCCCTCAGCTCCACAAGGACAGGAACTGCTTGAAAGAGCCCAGCAGAGCCACCAAGTCCTTAGGGAGTGGAGCATCTCCTGCTGAGGAGCGGCTGAGGGAGCTGGGGCTCTTGAGCTTGGAGCAGAGGAGCCCAGGGGTGCCCTCATTGCTGGTCTCCATTTGGAAAGGGCAGTGTCAGGAGAACGGAGCCAGGCTGTGCTCAGTGCTGGCAGTGCCAGGACAAGGGCAATGGGTGCAGCTGGAGCACAGGAGGGTGATGTGAACATGAGGCCAAAGTTGTTGATGTGAGGGTGCAGAGCATGGCCCAGGCTGTGGAGAGGCTGTGGAGTCTCCTTGTGTGGAGACACCCAAAGCCCTGGCCGTGTTCCTGGGTGACTGCTCTGGTGACCCTGCTCTGGGGGGTTGCACTGGGGGAGCTTTCCAGGTCCCTTCCAACTCCTCATATTCTGTGATTCTGTGAATGGCATTTGTTATTGTACCACTCAGAGACACTGTGTCCATCTCTTCTGGTTTTCACTTAATTTAGGTCTCAGAAGCTTCCTGATTTTTGGACATGATTAGACCAGGTTAGTTCTTACAGCAAGGAAATTACTCTCCTCATCAAAAATGTCAGTGCCAGCTGAAACACTCCAAACCTGACATGGCTGTAACAGCACGAGGTAAGCGCAGAGTTAATGGCCATGTCTTTTGGGACAGTGTCATTCTACAGCCCAGGAGTCTCTAATGCTTCACGGAAAGCCGACAAGTGAGCGCATAGTCCTGCTACTGAGGACTGCTCCTCTCCATCAGCACCTTTCTGTTGGGTACATTTAGAAAGAGACACATGGAAAACCACAGCCAGGAGCGCCTGGCGCAGCACCCACCTGTACACCGCGATGTGAACTCCCTGTGAGACGTCTTCTTTCAACTTCTTCACCTTCTTCGCTTTACGTTGCTCTGCTGTGAGCTTTCTCGCAGCGTTCGCTTCTTCGTGAGCTCTGGATGCAAAGAGAGACGCAGCAATGAGCAAAACGCAGCCCACAGCGCACCCGTTACCACCTGAAAACGGAGCCTTCTCTTCTCAAGCACTGAACGTGTTCCACAGATCCCAAAGCAGTCACAATCCAGCCTGGATTTCCACCTGAACTAAAAGCATGTGGCTTTTTTAATCCAGTCACCAGTCCAATTTGTCCTCAGCCTTCTCCCTGAAATCATTCATTAGTAACAACGCTCATCATCATGGTAAGAAACTCATTCAATGTTCCAGTGCCAAGAGCTGATCACCGAGACCCAGCTCCCCCCAGGACTTGAGGAGGGGCCATTTAAGGCAGCTGAAATAGGCTACAAGAGCACCCCACAGAAAAGCCCCTTGCTTTTGCTTTGCTGCATCAGTTCAAGGATTTTATTCTCTACAAATAAACGCAGCAGCAGCACTAAATCCATCTAAAAATGACCAAAAAAAAGGTACAACGTGCCACCTACTTCTGTCTCTTTGCCATCTGCGCTCTGACGTGAGCTTCAACTTTTGTTGGGTCCTGAACAGCTTCCGTCCCCAGCACTCGCATCAGGTTTGAAATTCTCACTGCAAGGGAAACAGGAGGAGCAGTGAGAGGCTCCCGTCAGACACCGTTTTACCGTAACGGTGAGGCACAGAAACACCAGGTGTGCTTCAGGCTCACAACCCGACTGCATGGGTACCAGCTCACACCAACACCCGGATCCATGATATCCCACCAAGGTTGTGCTGCCTGCAGCATCTCCAACCAAGTTTGTGCTTCACAGAACCACAGCATGGCAGGGCTTGGCAGGGCCTTCTGGAGATCCCCCAGAGCAGGGTCACCAGA
>NW_010192704.1:0-1384 GCF_000695765.1 Mesitornis unicolor | reverse complement strand
GTTTTAAACTAGAAAAGCATAGATTTAGGTTAGATACTAGGAAAAAGTTCTTCAATATAAGGGTGATAGATCACTGGAACAGGTTGCCCAGAGAGGTGGTGGAGGCCCCATCCCTGGAGATATTCAAAGTCAGGCTTGATGGGGCTCTGAGCAACCTGATCTGGTGACAATGTCCCTGCTTACTGGGGGGGGCTGGACTAGATGATCTTTAAAGGTCCCTTTCAACCCAATACATTCTGTGATTCTGTAATGTTAGAAAAAGTACTCCCAGAAAAAGCCTTCATATCCTAGAAGGCAAGGTACGTAGCTTCCTTTTCATATTCCCATTTCTTGTCATTCCATGAGCTCCCAGCTATGGGAATAGCACTAGAGACTCAGTTTTGGATGCAGTGGCTCACACAATATATAGACACACTGTGTCTGAGAGTATTCCCTCTCTATGGGCAAGACACCAAACATCTCTCATGACTAAGTCTGTGATGAATTATGCCATAATTAAATAATTATAATTACTTATATTAACCATAATTTAATATAATTACCCAAATGATCACTGCAACTTTGTGTCTCAAATTAGCAACTTTTTCTCCCATTCAAAGACAGATCCCTTTTGTGGTAACTGTCAGTGCTATTATTTTTGTTTGATACAACCTGTCTTCCCTTGCCAGTTCAACTGAAAACAGGTACCTGCCCCTTGGAGAATTTGCCTCATTAGTTAAAGAATTTTGAATCAAACTGAGTCTTAAATAGAGAATTACAGCTTCTGTATGATTGTAACAGCACAGAGGACTCAGGTTTTCAATACTGTCTATTAAAAAAAATGCAAGGTTACATTTTTAATGACTTTAACAAATTGAACAATTTGGGCCAAAATTTTCAATGTGCTGCAATTTCAGTTTTAATGTTTTAAACCATTAAATACTCTGTAAACACTGAGGAAACTTTGTCACAGTTTCTAAATCCAAAGAGACTTTCCATTTGCCACCAACATGGAATCATTAACTCTTTCCACTCAGGAGTAGCTGGAGACCAAGACAGTTCCTTCCAGGATGGTTTATGGCATGTATTAGGCAAGAAATAAAAATTAAGAACAAAGAACCTGGCCCACAGTGGCAACCAGTTTCCCCTAGATGCAGAAAGGCATGATGGAGAAGAAAATCACCTTATCTGACTGCAAAACTAAGAAATCTAGAGAGGCCAATGAAGGGAAAAGGACAGTGGAACAAACATACAACTGTGGAGCAGTTCAATCACGTGAAGCATTATAAATACTTCTGTCCTTTGAACTGGTGGGAACCTGTATGCCACAGGGATGAGAACCTGATGAATGATGGACTTGACACACAGACAGAATTACACACACAGAATCGCTCGGTTGGAAAAA
>NW_010192703.1:0-1586 GCF_000695765.1 Mesitornis unicolor | reverse complement strand
GGGATGTGGTGACGCCCATCTTGCCATTTAAACACTAAGAACTGGATCTCTCTGGCAGGTCCCTTTACTTTGCTTCTCTTTATGGCAAACCCGGCTCCCAGCAGGATGTCAATTTTTTTCTTACCCTTCTCAAAACTTCCTCTGCTCTGTTACCCCATACAATGATGTCATCAATGTACTGCAGATGGTTCGGAGCTCCACCCCTCTCCAGTGCAGTCTGGATCAGTCCATGGCAGGTAGTCGGACTGTGCTTCCACCCCTGGGGCAGTTGGTTCCAGGTATATTGGATACCCCTCCAGGTGAAGGCAAATTGGGGCAAATTTATTAACCTAATATATGAAGTAACTCAGAGAACAAACAAGACATGTCTATTACTATATTAGTAACTGAAAAACTCTCCTCAAGCTTTTAAATTTCAATTTAAAATTCTGTCAGTGGAAAACAACCAGTCAACATTTTGCATGTGAAAAATTACCATATCATATCGTTTAGATTACCATATCATATTGTTTAGATTTTATAACCTGAGATGGTTTAGACTTGCTTTCTTTATATATGATAAAAATTAGTTTTCCAGTGCTTCTTAATTACTTATGTGTTCTTTTCTTCATTCTTCAGTTCTATCACTTCCTTTATTAGTATTAGAAAAATAATATAATACTGAAAATACTATTCAAAGATAGTTCATTATTATTCCATTTTCTTGAAACTGCATTGCATGGGATGCATACACTATTACCATCACTTAACTATGAAAGTACATTCTACACTATGCAAAGCAGTAAAACTTGTATTACTTAAAATTCATTCCTTCACTCAGACTGGGAAAGAATTGGTACAATTATAGGGGGTTTATTGGTTTGTTTGCTTTATCTAATCATTAAAATTGAGATAATGACAAATGCTATTGATCATTTATCCCCTAGAAAATGTAAAAAGAAATGAGATCACACCTATCTACTTTTAGAACAGGAATTTTTTTCCTGAAATTTTCTTCTCTTCATTCCTTTTCATATACCATCTAAACATAAATATTTTTAGAGTTTGAAAGGTCAGACCCCTCTTTTGTATATGCAATACACTTCTCATGGATATGTTACTGCTCTTCCAGTGAAAGTCAGATTGCTATATGAAACTTTCCTTGGTCCTATTTTGTTAACAGTCTATGTTCAATCAGTTTAAGTGATTATTTATTCATAGGGTCCCAAGGTAAAGAATCATCATATAATAAGTTCTTCAGCTCTTCTTTTTGCATGGCAATTAAAGCAGATTAGATTTTTCATTTAAAATATATGGAATATATAATGTTCAATGACACAAATCAAGTAAAAGCCTCACTGAGATTTTTTTAAAACTTGTTTTTTTAATTCCTCTTATGTAGCGGTTATGTTTCATATATTATCTTCAGATATAGTTCAGTGGATGTAAATCCAAGTTTTTTTCTAGATAGACTAAAATACTTATTCATTTGGAAGTGTCAGCATTTTATACATCTCAGATCCTGTATTCTCCTGACTTAGACGTTTATTTTACATGTCCTACTTTATATTATATCTTCAAAGAATCACAGAATCACAGAATCTCAG
>NW_010192702.1:1409-21173 GCF_000695765.1 Mesitornis unicolor | reverse complement strand
CGGGGCGGGGCGGTGGCCGCCATGTGCGCGGGGCCGTGAGCCCCCTCCTCGGCGGAAAACGTGTGACTTCGTGGCTATAGATGATGGCTTTTTAAAAAGCACTTTGGGTAGCGTTGATGTCTTCCTGAAATCCACCGTTAAATCCTTATTTTAGAAATAGCAGAAATGCCGGAGATTTGGTTCCTAAATGAAAGAGAAGTCTCTTGAAACTCGCTGTTGGTTATTTTTAGGGTTTTTTTCTTCCCTGGGATGAAGGTTGAAAATGAGTGGTGTAGCTGGCTGGAACTATTTTCAGCATTACTTGTAACGTTGGGTTCTCCCGTAGCCAGGGCTGGGCTGCAGCCTGTTCTGCTGACTGCTGTACGGGTGATGCTGCGTTGCGAATAGCATCTTGGAGCTGGGAAGCCGGAGCGGGAAGGAAAGGAGAATCCAAAACACAACAGAAAGCTTTTGCAGACCTGTGCCATGTTGACCTTGTGTTTTGTTTGATGTGTATACTAGAAAAAAAATAGGAAATAGGTGGTATGGCTGTTGGGGTAGGAAGCTGTGAAGAGTGGTTAAAGGGAAGGGTTCAGAGTGAGAGGTGTAGTGGTGAGAGCACTGCAGAAGTTGAGGAGCAAAGGGTAACCTGTAGCAAGACAGCAGGTGGCAGGGGAGCCAAGAGAAAGTAACAACACAAACCAGGTAATACTTTATTTGTGCTGTTTCTCCTTTGGCAAAGGGCGCCTGGGGAAGTTGGTGCTGGAAAAGTGAGGTGAGGAGGGCCTGGCCTTGCAGCTGGTACCTGGGACGGGAGGAGGGGTTCTGCCTCCCTACTTCTCGTTCTCTTGACCCTGTGTTCCACCCTTTGGGAATCACAAATAGCACTTTCTACTGACAGTTCCTTTGTTTTAAAAGTGCCACTGCAGAGCCTCACCAGCAGAACTTCAGGAGTCCTCTGTCGTATGAGCCAGACACTGTAGGAAGTGCCTTGAAATTAATCCCACATAAATGCGATGGGTGGATGTGTTATTGGATGAGCTCTCTAAAGTGTGTGATACCGGGATTAACAGACTAAGGTGCTTTTCAGGATTATATTTATATGGTCACTTTTCTGGAAGGGTTTGAGGGAAGAAGAGGGTAGTCCCCCCCTCCCTCTTACAAAAGACCTTTAGGAACAGTGTATGCCGAGAGACTTATCTTGTACTTTGAGACAAGTGGTGTGTGGTTCATGGCTTTCCAAAATGGAAAAAAAAAATCAAAATGCAACCACTGAAAGATGTTAAAGACCTTCCTTGTGGTTCACACAACAGAGCGCTTTTGCATCTATTTTTTCCTCATTTGAATTTAAGGATCACAGGGTTGGGTGTTTGCTATTGTTAGGATAAACCAAAATAATTATTTTGGCTCATTTTGCATTTAAATAGTGAGGAAGTTGCCCTTTTAGTTACCGTTTGCAGGCTCTGAAAGACTGATCCAAATTTTTCCTGTAGCACAATACTATTTAGCATGGGATAAACACGGAGCTCGTCCTGTAGATACAAAGACTGTAGCTCTGGAGAGCTGATAGCTTTCAGGGGTCATGGTGAACAGCTCTGAAATAGTCTGAGAGCACAGCTCTTCAAGAATGCTGACAGATCTGTATGGCTTTTAAAAAGATTTACTGCAGGATTTCTCAGTCTGATTCTCCCAGCACTTATTTTCTATACAGGTGCAGAGTTCTGCACCGCACACAAGTTCTACAGCTGGAGTGCAGTTTTTCTTGAATCTTTTTTTATTATCCTTTCTTTAATTTGGCAGTTCCATGTGATTAAAATACTCATGTGTAAAGGTAGCAGAACTCTGCAGCTGACTGAAAGTCAAATCCTAGGTCACGTGCTACTATAAAGGTACTGACAAATTGCAGGAGTTAGAAGGAAAAAGAGACACACAAAATTGTGACACAAGAAAGGATTTTAAAAGTATATGCATGTGGTTTGATGAAATGCTGTGCTTGGAGGCTGTACTGGAGACAGTTGGTGATGGGTTGGCATAGATGGGAACAGCAGAGATGAGCAGCAGTATATATAGAAACATGAGACAAGTCTTACCAAAGGAGGAACTGCAGCATTTTGTATCAGAGAGAAAATGGGCAAAGATTGCCTGTTTGGCAAACGCTTTGCAGGGCAGGGACAAGTCTTGTCACAGCAAGATGGACTGAATGACATAAATGGAGTTGTGGAGAGGAGCACACACCTCCCCATCCCAGGTTACAGTTACCTCTTTTGAGGTTCCTTTGGGTGGGTCTTTTCCACGCTCGTGCTGACAGAGAAATCCTTACCTTTTGTGAGTCCCCTCTACAGGAACCAGCTCTGGCTTTCCTGTTGCCTGGCTGTAGTACTGGTCTTAGGGATGGCGTAGAAAGTGTTTTAGGCTGACCCTTGATACCTAAACACAGGCCTGTTACTGTGATGGCAAGGAAGGAAAACAGTGGGTTTTTTTTAACAGCCATGTTTCAGAGCAGCCTGCTTAGTGCTGTACGCATCTTGTTTGGCTCAGATGATCAGAACGATGTAAATAATGAGCCTGTCACAGGCATTTGAGCCTTTTCTGTGATTTCTGAGAAAAGACAAACTTGTCAGCAGTGTTAGCTTTCACAAAGGCGTTTATAGTGGTACACATGAAAAGCAAATGAAACTGTAAATCTTTTTTTTATTATTTTAAAGTGCTGTACGTAACAAGTATTCAGCTTTTCATGGAAAACTGAGCTACAATGTAAGGCACTTTGAAAACCGATGGGGGCTTTTCCTCAGTCAACTTCACAAGGTTACCAGGTTAATGATTAATTAAGGAGAATTTTTTTACATCCACCAATGCTGCTGGCAAAGAATACTCTTAGACTGCATTAAGAACTTGTTTGTAGTCTGCCTTTTGCTGTTGATGCATGTTGACCTGCCCCCTTCTTATTCAGTCCTCCAGGGTGGGTTTTTGGGGGTTTGTTGGTTTCTTGTTTGTTTGTTTTTGTGTTGTGGCTGCTTTTTAATACAAGCAGCTGGCAGCACTACAGTTGGAATCAAATGCTGGTTCTTAGCAAAGTTTTTTATTTCTATGATCAAGATACCGTGGCTTAAAATACTTACTTTTTGTAAACACTTGATTATTATGGAGGATTTGGAACAATCCAAAATACAATTGTCTGAAAAGACTGATGCTATCTTGCACTTGAAAGAGGATTACTTGTGATTTCATTAGTTTTAGTGCAGAGATTGAAAGCAATTTACAATCAAATGGAAGTTGTAAAGATAGAAATCTCTCCAAACTGGTTTGGATGAGAAAGCAGTTGCAGACTGGAAGCTGATTGAGAAGCCCAAAACAAAAGCAGTGCTTTTCCTGAAGGAAAAAAATGTTTAAGGAAGGGAATCTAGTGATAAGTTCCATTTAATTTAACATCTGTCAGGGAAGAGTTCTTACCTATGTAGTACGCTGATGAAGTTCATAAGCTGTGCTACAGAAGTTTACTGCAAGGACATCGATGTTGTGCCAAGGTACTGCAGATGCAATGGTAGGGTTTCTGTAATACTGGATTTCTCATAGGAAGGTGCGGACTTTCCAGTCATGGTCAAGATGTGCTCGTGGTCACTATGAGGGAAAGGTTAGCGAACAGGAATGGCAGGATCTAAATCTGACTTCTGACAAGTAAGACACAGGTTCACGCTGGCATTAGCATGGAGGTGACTAGAGCAGTTTTGGATTCTGTGTACAAAAGTGTAAAACCACTAAAGGTCTCCTCCATGAGACTTGTGTTTCAGGTTGCCTTATCTGAAATGAAGGCAAAACTGTATTTGAAGAACAGGAAGAAAAGTGCCCTCCTCTTCTCTAAACCACAACAGTTTTTCAGTATTTTCCTATTAAAAGGTTTAGCTAAACCCGACTGTTGCCAACTGTTATCTTCAGTACTTCAGCTTGGACATCTGTATTTGAGTGCTTTGCTCAAGAGTAAAATTTACTATCTTTGGCCTATGAAGGCTCTATCTGGTAATTCTTTTCTGCTTTTAGGACTTGTCTGCCCTTTGGTTTCAAGACTCAGGCTGAAAGGCTGGGAATTGTCACTGCTCCAGTCTGGGACTGCAGATGAGCTTTACAGTAATTGGGACTTAATGCTGCATTGGCTTTTCATTGCAGCTGCAGTGCACAGATGCAGTACATGCAGAGATTAAGTCATCTTCTGTTCTCTGCCAAGGGCATCACCGGTAACGTAAAGGTTATGAGTGACTAACGGGGAAGTGATAGATTAAATAAATGCAGCTCCAGAGCTGCATAGGTTAAAATCTGTTGTTGAATTTCTGCTAACAACTAAATGGTTTCCATCTGTTTCCAGGTGTCTTTGTATCCAGTGTTGTTCTGGTCTTACAACAGCGAGCACTTTTCAAGTTCTATATGATTGCTTCGGCATTTCTGCTGGCTGCGACTTCAGTGTTGGTGAATTACTACGCTTCTTTGCACATAAACTTCCACAGTGCCTACTACACAGCTGCATTCGGAATTCAGATCTTCCCTCATAAAGGACCTTCACTATGGATGGCGCTTTCCATCCTTCAGCTCATCTTTGGAATCGGCTACGTTACGTTGCTGAACGTGCAGTCTGTGTACTCTCAACTCATCATCCTGGATATACTGATTCCTGTGATTGGCTTGGTTGTTGAATTACCTCTAAACGTCCGGCAGATACTAGTTTTTCTTTCAGGCCTAGTTCTGACACTGAACACCACAGCCATTTTAGTTATGAAAATTAAATGGTTCTATTATTCGGTACGATATGTTTATCTGCTGGTGAGGCACATGTATCGCATTTATGGATTACAGCTTTTGATGGAAGATACGTGGAAAAGGATTCGGTTTCCAGCTGTACTGCGTGTCTTCTGGCTTACGAGACTTACAGCGCAAGCTGTGGTATTAACATACGTTGTAAAGATGGCTGAAACTAATACAGAAGAAAAATCCTTCTTGATATCGTGGGATAACTGCTGGGAGCTGATCTGCAGCCTGATCATAAGCGGCTGTGACTCGACCCTAACTGTGCTAGGCATGAGTGCCGTCATTTCCTCGATAGCGCATTACCTGGGACTTGGCATCTTGGCCTTCATCGGATCAACAGATGAGGACGACAAAAGGCTTGGTTTTGTAGCGCCCGTCTTGTTTTTCATTTTGGCTCTGCAGACTGGTTTAAGTGGACTGAAACCAGAAGAACGCTTAGTTCGCCTGAGTCGAAACATGTGCCTTTTGTTGACAGCAGTCCTGCATTTTATCCATGGAATGACAGACCCCGTGCTGATGTCTCTTAGTGCCTCCCATGTGTCATCGTTTCGCAGACACTTCCCTGTACTGTTCGTTTCCGCTTGCCTTTTCATCCTTCCAGTGCTGCTCAGTTACATCCTCTGGCACCACTATGCACTAAATACGTGGCTTTTCGCAGTTACGGCATTCTGTGTAGAGCTCTGCCTAAAAGTAATAGTTTCTATCACTGTTTATATATTGTTTATGATTGACGGTTACTATAATGTGCTATGGGAAAAACTTGATGACTATGTCTATTATGTTCGCTCAACTGGCAATATTATTGAGTTTATATTTGGAGTAATAATGTTTGGAAACGGAGCTTACACAATGGTTTTTGAATCGGGAAGCAAGATTCGTGCTTGCATGATGTGTCTCCACGCGTACTTCAACATCTACTTGCAAGCAAAGAACGGCTGGAAGACTTTTATAAATCGCCGGACTGCTGTTAAGAAAATAAACTCGCTTCCAGAGGTAAAAGGAAGTCGGTTACGAGAAATTGATGATGTCTGTGCAATCTGCTACCATGAGTTCACCACCTCTGCTCGTATTACTCCATGCAACCATTACTTTCATGCACTTTGTCTGCGAAAGTGGCTGTACATTCAGGACACTTGCCCGATGTGCCATCAGAAAGTGTATATTGAGGACAAGGAAAATGCCAACGTCTCTAACAACAATGGGTTTGTGGCACCAAATGAAAACCCTGTACAAGCTGCAGAAGAAGCTGCTGATGCTGAAAATGAACTGAATGAAGATAATGACAGTTCTGATAGTGATGAGGAAGACGACTGTGTGGCACAGCACTTGAATGAGACTCTTAATGCTGACTCTAACCCTGTCGGTGATTAAGATGTCCTTTACTAAGCCGTAAGGTATTTAAGATTGACTTCAGCAGAATAAAAGTATCACTTTGTAGTTATTGTACTTAAGCACAACAGCAGTATCTCAATGTTGAGTCTGTGAATGGTGGTTGTTTACTGTGGTGTGTGCTACTGTAAATATACCTCTAATTTTTGCTGGTCTCTTTCATGACCACCTTAAAATTATGTACATTATTGTACATGGAATAAAATGTTTTCACATGTTTTTAAGATGGTTGGAAAAAACACTCTTTAATTGATGATGTGATAATGCTGTGCCAAAGACTGTATACCAGTAATCCCCAATCAATGAGTTCTGGATGCAAATGAAAAATACTGGTGAAAACAGACTGTTCAGCGGGTCAAATCAGAAATTAAAAGCCTGAACCAAAGCAGCTTTACTTACAAATTCAGAATAAGCAGAGCTTTATTGCTTAAAAACTAAATAAAAATTCAGGTTGGTAGACTTAATGTCAGTTGAGATGTGGAACAAAAGATGAAACTGCTGTGCTTTCTGGTGAAGTAGTAAAGCATGCCCTTGAGCTGAATGTTGGTTGGAGCTGGATGTGCTCTACACGTGAACTCAGCAGCTGGGCATTCATCCTGTAATGCATCCAGGTATTAACAGAAGTTGCCAGCTTGGGCTATCCTTGAAATCCATCCTGAATCTTGATCAAGGGAAATAGGGCTGAGAAACTGCACAGATGCAGATCGCCTTTTCAAAAGCAGCTTTAATCTTGTACCATAAAAAAAAAAGCACTACATACTGGCTTCCATTGATAAGAACTTGCAGATACGATAATTTTAAAGTTTTTGCAGTATATTTACTAAAGTTATGCTGAATGAATGTAAGAAAAACAACTTTATATATTTGGAAAGAAGACTTTAATAGTGTTGTTATATAGAGTATTGGCCAGCTCGAGTGGGTCATCTTCTCTTACTGCTGCCATTATTTCCAGTATTTGGCTAAAAAAGAAAGATTGGTATTAGAAGATTCTGAAACTCAGAACATACTTCAGACTGCTGCATGTGTCTGTACAAGCCACTAAGATTAACCTGGAATAAAAAGCTATGCTGAGAGCCACAGGGCAAGTAGCTTCACTTTTAAGCCACTAACGGCCATGAACACTGGTTGCTCACTGGTACAGATTCATCTTTGGTCTTTGACTCTTGTTTGGAGGTAATTAAACAGCTTTCTGGTTCAAAGAAAGTGTCATTTTGTGGGTGTCTTTATCAATGGTCTTCATTTTTTAGACTGAATTCTGTTAGCATTTCAAGGCCAAAGCCGCACGATGAATAAACTGGTCAATGGCAAAGCTTAAATTCCAGATACAGCCTTATCTGAGAGCAGAGCTGCCAAAGTAACTTATTCCTGCTTCCCTGTTCTCTAGATCACAATTAATGCATTCAGACGTTTGCAGTAATTGTTAAATGTGCAACATTAACAGGCCCACAGCCTTGATACAAGCCAGGAGAAGGGGGCAGAATAAAACAGGTAACATTAATGCTAAGTTACAGAAAACCAAGCTGCAGTCTTTTCTCTGTAGTTACTTCCTTGATTTTGTATGTTCCTAAGACACCTCATACTTCCATTTTTTTCTAGTAGAAAGAAACTTCATGGTGAAGAGTAAGAATCTCAAGCTTGGTGGTAGGGTTTGGTGGTTTTGGTTTTTGGATCTTGCCTCAACTTAGCAATAGCTAAACTTCTTTTTGAGGAAGACAGTAGAAATGGTTGCTCTTCTTAAATACTGGAATGCAAATATTTTCCTAGAAGCAGAATTATCCCATACTATGACCACTCCTGGGCTTTGCAGCCGGTTTCTTGATTTAAGTGGATGTTTGAGATGGGGCGAGATCAGGCCTACACAGAAATAAGTAACAAATGCCAAAGCATTTCACCCTTGAAGAGTCTTGGTAGGGTTGATGTATCTGTTCCGACTGGGATGCAGTAGGATGCTACCTGTTACAGTAGCACTGTGTATAGGAAATCGCTGAATGAGGAAAAAAAACCTCTTGTGGCTAAAATAAAATTAAAAATAGCTTCCAAGGGGAGCAGTGCAGTTATGAAAATAAAGTGGGAAATAATATCCCCATCAAAATGGAAAGGTGTCCAGCGCCCCTGAAAAAAGACAAGTGGAGAACTCCTGCCAACTTGAGCTATATAAAACAGCATCCGTACCCCAAACTTTAAATATACTTTGTG
Organism: Mesitornis unicolor; assembly: GCF_000695765.1. NCBI lineage: Eukaryota > Metazoa > Chordata > Aves > Mesitornithiformes > Mesitornithidae > Mesitornis > Mesitornis unicolor. The sequence goes on along the minus strand of NW_010192702.1, from coordinate 12,815 downwards.
GCCTGAGGCTAACTTTCTCCTCACACCAGATCTTGCTACTTTAGAAGTCACAAAACACCAACACTCAGTTAACATACTTCACCTTTCCTAAGGTCTGAGGTCCTCAAGTTACTAAGCTACAATTAGTACAGGTTATAATTAATGTTAAAGGGACAGTAATTTTGAAACCAGGTCAAACTAAACAAGATTTTCTTTTAGAAAAGAAAGCAAAACCCAAAGTACAGCATTTGGGTACTGCTCTAGGACAGAGTCCCTGCATTTTCAGTTCTGGGGTCTCTGAAGTACTTCTGTAAGTTACAACTTGGGCAGCTGACAAAGACACGGGGTTGTTAACACCCACAGGCTTGCTGAAATGGCCTTATTCAGCAAGAGTAGAGGTCCTCCACTTTTGCTGAGAGGTCTCTTCATCTACTCCAAAAAAACACAGACTGATCCTAGAAAGTCTTAAAATATTGAAAGAGCCCTTCTGTACTCATCTAGACACCTTGCTGAATTTCTTAGTCCCGTCCTGAGCGGTATTAGTTCCGAACAGGTAATTTGCAAAGCTTTTCATAGCAAAACAGACAGACTTCACAGCAAAAAAAATAAAAAAAATCCCACTTGATTCAGTAACTGGGCTTTGCACCTAGACAGGTGCAGCTGTGAGCTTTATCTGCTGAAAATATATTCACATCTGACTGCAAGAAGCAGCCTTCCCAAATCCCTTTTTCTTGTCAGGGACCTGGTAATGAGAAGATGACTGACCTAACTCACCAACCAGACTTCCGTAACAGTTGTGAAAATGCAGGCATTTAATCATTTTATCCATGCTATTTAATGGAAATAGCTAAGCATGTTCACTAAAACAATGATATGTTTCCCTGCTTTTCACACCTCTGCAAGGAAGTGCGTGAAAAGGTGGCAGAAAACCGTTTCTGTACTTTCTACCTCTGTCCGTGAGCCCCTGGAGCTTGCTTTCGCTATTCCCTATGTTGGCTGCTGTTCTTCAGATCTAAACTTCATAGGATCATTGTTCTGTGAAACTTTAATTTTCTTTAGGCACAGTAGCAGAATGAAGAGGTGACCCTAACCAAAGTCGTGTGATGGCAGTTCACGTTACAGGTGCTGTGATACCAACACAGGCACAGGCACTACCCGGTGTCTCAGTGCTGCCCGCTCTGCTGAGGACTGCACAGCTCCAGCACTGGATCAGCTTTAAAAATAACTGCAACAACTACCAAGTGAAATCAATTCCAGTCAGGCTGCTTTATGGGTTTTAGTCCCTTCTCCAATGTAGCAAGTGAAAAGATAATAGTGGTTTCGCTTTCCGGGAGCTTTTTGCATCCAGAGTTGCTGAAATGGGAAAATTAAGACTTCATTTTTTCCACAGCCTATAAAGCAATACCTTGCACAAGTTTCAGTAAATTTAGAATTCATTTCCATATACCACATTGCCAGTGAACTGTTGGTTTTTTTGCTTTTCCCTGTGAGATTTGAGGTATTTTAAATACTACTACTGTAGTACACTTACATTATATGGCAGGGTTCATTTCTGTCCTTCAAGCAGTGCCCTATTTCCCATTTCTTTTTTGTAGGAAATGTAGTTTTAACATATTTTGATCCAGCATGAGTATTTTTCACTCCACACCAAGGCGCATCTAGTTTCATTTGGGAAAAAAAGTAATTAAAAGTATGCAATCACTTGATAATAGCATGAGATGGTTCATCTGTGGAAGAAGTTGACTAAAAGTTATTGCAGTCTCTTTCTAGCAGTGACTTCCAATTCAAAATGGAATTTAAGAGACATGGGCAATTAAACATCTTCGCAATCTTTGGATTTTTACACTGTTATGTTCAAGATTTTACACTAGCAGTAATAGTACGTAACACTTATTTCCTCCAACATGATAAAGGCAGCCAGACACACTGCACGTATTGCACAGTAACTTCCTGCATAGTTTAACAGGTCTGTACTTCATGCGTAAATAAATTTAAGGATTTAGGCAGTTTGTGGGTTTCCTTTCTCAGATTCAGAAAATAAATACTGTATTTACAAATTCCAGTTATTGACAACTGAAATAAACATTAACCAAAAAAAAGAGGCATCCCTAGCCAATGAAAGTCACTGCTCATTAGGCCAAGAGAGGAACTGAAGCATTCTTCCACCTCACTCCATTTCAGGAGCTGTTGTTTCCAAATGCCGTCACTGCTACCAGTGGCAGGATGACAGCCACTGCCCTGTGTCTGGCAGACCTCCAGCTGGCTGGATTTTAAAAGACGTTGATGCAGGATTTTTGCCACTTAGATACGTTGAAAAATCTGGGCTTGTCAATTTGTCCTTTTCATCTTCCCCTGGAAGTTCCCCAGGAACTGACACAGCAGCTTATTCCTCCAGCAGAAGGCTGAAAAGGAGGATTTCTGGAGCCCATAAATTGCTTTTTAAAGCGAAGAAACAGCCAGTCCTTTTTCTGTTCCAAATTCCTTAGGTCTTGATTCTGCGTCATCACTGCTATATAAGCGTATCTCATTGCCTAATAGAGTCTAAGTCACAAACTGACCAAAATATAAAAATCTTACCAGTCTCTATCATTAATCGTTCACTAGGAATTGATTTCAGTGTTTCCAAGTTGGCTTCTGTTTTCAATGAACTAGAAAATCAGAGTTTGATTAAAAAACAAAGATTGTATAAAAGTAATTACTTTGCCTCTTGCTATGTTTTGCAGCAAAGGCAGCTTCCTAAATAATTTTGCTAGTGAATACAGTTTGCTTCATTTTTAAAAATGCTGCCTGTAAATTCAAACTTTGCAGAAAATGGCAAATTTGGGCAGTGAAGCAGCCTCATCCTAGCAGCATGCAGAACCCCACTGCCCACGCTAGCCTGGCCTCAGCAGCCCGTGCAGCTGACCCAGCGCTGCTGGGTGGCTTTTGGCCAGGTGGCTGCTGAGAATCCAGACAGAGTGACCAGGAGCTATGGCTGCTCAGGTTACACTTGCATTACTCCTGCATCCGACATGGACGCTTACAATTACGCTATTTTTTAAACACTTCTCAGAAGGACCACTTCCACATTCAACAACCTTATTTATTTACAAACCAGGATTAATGTGAGGGTTGTAGAATGGACCTAAGACAGATTAACTGGCTGAGCTACGAGTTAAGAACTTTTTATGGCTAATAATGAGTGCAACTCTAAATCTGTCAGATGATGAAGAGTCTAGGGAGCTTTGAAAACTTGACCTCATTGTTTAAAAGAAGCAATGAGTTCACTACAGCTGATATTTAAAAATAGTTTTATTTCTTGTAAAGAACTTACCAGCCATTTATTCCAATGTAAAGGTTCAAATCTAATATAGCTGCTGCTTCTTCCTTTGTGCCATCAAAAGAATGTACCTGGAACATATATAAATATAGATACACGCATATATACAAATATATGTACTACATTTAAAACTCAATTTAAAAATACATACTAGTTTTTATTTGTGTCATAAATACCTCTGATAGTATGCATTACACATCAATACAAAGAAAGATGGGACGTGGCTCAGATGATTCTGAATTTGGCCAAATTTCAGGCTGAAGTCCCTCGAATACTGCGATAAAAGTGGTTACCACATTTTATGAGTGATCAGTGTGCGTAGAATAGGCCTATCCGGTTCTCCCCGCATTTTAGTCTACAGGAATGGGAGAGACAGTCTATTTGGGAAACACTGCCACAATGGAAACCTGAAAGAACGTTGCTGGACTTCCTTAATAATGTCATCCCAAGGTTTTCCTGTTATGCTTTTGAATTAAAATACATGATCTGAGTATCTAAAGAAATAAAGCCATCAAAAGTTACATCTGGATCTAATAGGAAAATGAAGGCTAACGTCAGAAGCAAATGTTTGAGGTTAGGGCTTCCGCTGGGAACACACATCTAAATTATCTGTGGTCTGAATGCACTGCAGTTCAGACAATGAAGAATTGGGAAAAGGCCAATGTCAACTATAAGGTACTTAAACTGTCCTTCTGCCAGGCCAAGAAAAGCTCTCATGTCAGCTGCAGAGCTTTTTCTCAGCCTATCTTCTTACTTTGCAAAAAAACTGTTGAATAGGCAATAAAAAAATACTAGAAGGGACTGAAAGACACTTATTAATTAATAAGAACTTAAATCATGTAAGAGAAATCCTACCCAGATTCCATGACAAACAACAAGTTGCATGTTAAGCAATAATATTCACACACATGTAAAAATGAATGCAACACAGAAGTCTGTACTTACCACCCCTCCCACAAATCTGTCTCGGTTTCTTCTCATTATGTCTATGAAATGAAATAAATAAAACTTTAAATAATGCTGTAACAGACAAAGGTGAAAGACTCAGGTTTACAGATTTTTCATATTCAGAACTGGCTCTGAATATGAAATTCTGAAACAAAACCCACCTAAAAATTCAGCATGGGAGTTTCTGCAGTGAAGAAACATGGGCAGTTGTGTTTGTTCTGACAGGTCAAACTGCTTTTCAAAATATCTGTAAAATAAAATTATTTTTTAAACAAAAACTCAGTGTAAGAGCAAATAAAGACAGTAGAAGAGTTTTTTCCAGTGCTTTTATGTTTTTGTCCTCCAGAACTAAAGACAGAATTAATGGATTTGTCATGCAAAAGCTCTTATTTGTGCAAGGATTTAAAAGGGACTCTTTCCAAGGGTGTATTCACATAGGAGTGATCTATGCTGGAGGACAGATAAGTGGCCAACATCAGTACTGGAAGAATACACCCATACGTATGCTAAACATGTACTCCTGTGCAGTGTGGGTGCTGGAGTTTGGTTTCCTTTATTTATTTTTAATGAAAGAGGAACTGATTGTTCCTTCCCCAAAGTTCCAACACCTCAGGAATAGGAGTGTGGATCACACGGAGACCACTACTTCAAGAAGCCCTTGTAAACGCTGTGGGGGCAGGCGAGGGAACACTGCACAGACACCTACATGCTTGAATCACCAAAACTGCATCGGAGCTGTGACATTTGTCAAGTAACAATCCTGACTTTTTGTCTGCTCTTCCCTGAAGGTCAGTCTGTCTTCTCTTGGAGTGGAGCAAATAGCAATTATTAGGCATCTTCAGCCCCATTCTGCCTGTCGTCTTCACTCTTTCAGTGTCTTCCACTGTCTTCTTTCCTCTCCTTCGTATACCTGCATCCTTTCCTTTTCACTCATTTTTATCCCTCTCCTACCTTCTACTGCTAGTATTCCCTGTGAAGCAGTGGTAACAGAAGGCAGCCATCCTATGAAGAGACATCAAAATGTGGGCAGAGGGAAGGTAGCCAGTTTCCCCAGTACAGCTTCCAAAGCAAACGAATTAGCACTGAACTAACCCATCATTTGTCACTGGCAGCTGGTTCTGACCCCAGAGCATTATCATTTACCACTTCTGTCTGCCACGCTACGCCCAGGCATGCAAATTACAAATGCTCAGGAAACACGGTAGAGGAACTTAATCATGGCAGAAGGCCAACAGCACGTAGGTGACTCAGTATCCCCACGTCATTGGCAAGATGACATTATTTGGACACGGCAGGAGGACAACGCTGCCTGTCCCAGGAGGCTGGGACTGTATGCACATACTGGATTTTTTAGGCGTTGCTGTTAAAAGCAGCCCAGGGCACTGGGGGATCCCCAGCATCAGATACCAGGAACATTTCAACTCAAGCATCTGCATGCCATTCTGTGTGATTCACATGGCGATCAGAAGAAAGTGGCAGCAAAACACTGGTTTGATTTACATTTTTCTAACATATAAGTAAGGATAATAACAAAATTAAAACAAAGACAATGCAGCTGGTAATCTAATTTTGTGCAATCTTTCACTATTTTCTGTATATTACAAGTTGATATTTCTCTGATAAAAGTTACCTTCGCTGTTTATCAGTGCAGATCTTTGAGATAAAACAGGTGGAACAGAAATCAGCTGTAACATTAAAAACTACATGAAAATTCAGAACTAATTACACCTACTTTGAATCTGTTTTGTAGTCTAGACATTGTGCTTAGTTTAGCTTGTTTGATTAAATATAATTGCAACTCATGGTTGCTCTTGTGGTTAAATAGCTACAATTGCTTGATTATTGGTGTGGGTTTTTTTTAAACAGAAAACTTGTTCCCTGTGGGAATGAGGTTTTAGAGACAGAGCTGCAAGTAAGCCCCCTAAGTAACCTACTGGCCAATTTTAATCTGATTTTGAGAAGGGCAGTGGTCTTGAAAGTACAAAGTTTAGTGCCCCTACAAATGGAAAGGCAACTCAAGCTTCTTCCACTCCTAACAACGATGAAGCACATGCTGCTACTTGCACTGTCAAACAGAAAGGGGAGGTGGACAGGAAATTTCTCAGAGGAAGAAAAGGGGGGTGGGGAAGGGAAAAAGAAACCCTGGAAAAGCACAAAGACACCAGGTATACAGTGATCAGAATGGTAACGAAACAAGTCAGTAGGAAACCAAACTTTACAAGGGGTTAAGGAACAACCTTCTTCCAGTAGTACAGCAGAAGTGAAACTTCTGTACACTTATCAGTCCATTTATAACGTGACCTTGGTCATAACATGAAGGCAGTACCTTCATCTACCTACCATTCAAATCACCATTTTTGGTTGAAAAAGTTGTAATGGAGAAAAATTCTGTCAAAAAAGTTCTTACGTTTGCTTCAACACAGGAATTTCATCTTTCAGATTTTCAATCCAAGGAACAGGATAAAAGTAACGTTCATTTTTTTACAGGTGAAAACTTTCCAGAAGGGAACACAGCATAACTAACCAGAAAAAAAATGATTAAACAGAGGTCACGCTCAGATGCGACCTACTGTGAAAGTGCCACGCTTCTTTTATGGGGTAACTCTGGAGCTGTTTGCCGGCTGTCCTAGGGACTGCTGCAAGACCTGAACTACAGATCAGCTGAAAACCACAGAACTGCCTTCATGCATCTCACACTTTGTCTTCCTCCTTTTTTTTTAGTTCATTTTATCAAGCGTACAATGAATACTAATTTGAAGAACACGTCATCCAGTCCGGCAAAGGTCACAAAAGCCAGACTGTCTACAACTCCATAGCCTTCATTTAGCAGAAATAACCCTCCCCAAAATCCTGACCATGTTTCACGAACACACAGAGGACAGACAGCAGGGAGAGCTGTCCATTTATAAAATACAGAATTTACAAACACAGTGTCTGCAGGCATCCATCCTTGAGTCTTTCTTTATTTCTTCATCAGTCACCTCCTTCCAACTGCAATTTCCAGCATGGGCTCTCAACAGATCTCTTAGAAACCAGAATTATGTATTTCATATGATTCACAAAAGTAGCTCAGATAAAGACTTTGTCATTATAAACCTTAATTAGAAAGGACTCACCTACTGCTTTAAAAGCAATTTCTGTTCCACTGTGTCACCTCTTTCCTCCCAACCCAATTTCAGTGCAGCCGGTTAGAAATCTTTCACTACAGGTCTTCAGCTGCAGTCCATGAGACAAAGAAAATCATGCACTTATTTTCTTCTCCCACTAACATTAAGGGAGTAAGGATCTTGAAACACGATACTTCATCAGTGGTTCAGTTTGCCACAGAAAGAAACAGGTTATGCTCCAAGGTGTGCTTTGCTGAACCTTGTGTACACTGAATTCTACCAGGAAATTCTACCTGACCACTGGCTGAATATTTTACTGTATGACAGTAGCATTATGAAGAAATTAACTCTACCTACTGCTAGTAAGTGGCAATTAGAGAAAAACACAACTAACCACTGCCCCCCAGTGTCTAATTTACTCAGAACAGTAATTTACAAGTGCAATTCATTAATCACTCATCTTATCTGAATGTATCAGTTATATCTTTCAGTCAGTTCCCCCTGTAGACAGAAGTTCTCAATACAAGCATGCAAGCTGATTTTAGGGGCTGTGCTAACTTCTTTCCCTTCAGTATCATTACTGCATGTATTACTCCAGAACACAGATCTCTCCAGCTTCTGAGATTACCTTTATGATCAGCTCTCAATTATGTGCTCCCAGATAACACCTCCCTCACAAAGCTCATTTTTTCCACTGCTCATTTCCCCCGCCTTTCATTCAACAACCCAGTTCTTCCTTCACACACAACAGTTACGTTTTTATCCCCATGAGTCTCTCAGAGTTTTTGACTATTAGCAAGAATGAACATCTGTCACACCCAGAAACCCCAAAATTGTCATCAACTTTACAGAAAAAGACATGCTTAGTCACCACGAGGCAGGTAGCAAAATTCAGCACACAGCACTACTTGAATGTAGGCATCTTCCTTAAAGTCTCATTTCTGCCAAGAAAGTTCAGACCCAACCCTGCAAACTGCAGGTCTACACCTGACAAAGTGCTACACAGTAGAACATACGATAGAAACACTCCTGTAAATTACTACAAGTCAACTTACAGTCATCAAAAGGTTCTTACTTGAGTTGGGCGTCCTTTGGGCAAAACTCTAATCTATCAAAATCTACAAATAAAAATAAATAAAAAAACCACTTAATGTTTTAGGATTTTTTAATATATGTCTAGAAAAAAATACTGACCTACTAAGAGAACACTCACCTAAGCCACATTCTCCAACTGCTACCACCTTTGTCTTATTTTTTTCAATGAGATTTTTTAATTCAGACAAATATTGTTCAGGGCTACTGTGCTCAAATTCTCCACAGCGGGTAGGATGACAGCCAACTGTGCTGTAAAACATGTCTGCAGCAAGACAGTATCAGAAGGTTGTAAGAAAAAAACAAAAACCCAAGAAACACATATTCCACACCATACAAGCATTCCATGTTATTTCCAGAGGAGAACATTGCAACAGTATTTTATTCCAAAAATTTGCCGTAATTTCTATTTTTTACATAGAAATAGAAGTTACAGGAAAGACTGATTCCTTCCAACCCCCAGGTATCTAAAGATCAACACACAGAAACTCATACCCAATGCATCCATCCCATTTTGAAACATAATTTCTTAGTTTAATCTGAGATTCTGTAAACACCTCCAAGGGCAGGCTCTTTCGAACTCTTAATTCTGGGAGTGTAGAAGGTTTTATTTTTGACTGACAACATAAGTTTAAAGTGAAAATACCATTTGTCTGGGCCAGCTGCAATGCATCTTTGCTGTCTTGTAGACTCCCACCTGTAATCAAAAACTTGGAAGAAGAAAAGCGCTGTCAGCAAAGCATGATCCCCACTGAACATCAAACAGAATGTTTAAGAAAGCACTCAGCTCTAAGGAAGAATCCAGACACAGTACATCAGAGTACAATTACTAATGTATATTTAACAAAATTTCACAAATCAGTTACAAACCTCAACAGTTCTAAGGAGCTAATAAATACAAAACCTGATTTCTTTCTCTATCAAGTATCATTTATGCTAAGAATGTAAACCATTAAATGAGTAAAATACTTGTATTTGCAGCAGTATTAACTTCATTAGACAATGACTCAGGAAACTTTATTTGCATTCAAGATATTATATTTAGGAACGTTCTCCCTGTCTTGCAGGTGGAGAAACTAAAAGCTCCCAAACATCCAAAATGAGACATAAGTAAGCAGAAAAACCAACAAAGGAGTCTGTATCAGAGCTGGGATTACAAATTTAAGAATTTCTGGCTCCAATCTTTTACGTTTACATTAAAATCAAAGGTTACTACATCAGAATTGTTGCTTACAGTGTTTTTTGAACCACTACTTGCAGGAGTTTGTACCCTAGGTTCTAATAAATCATGACTACACTGCCTTTGGACAGCTCTTATCCCTGCACGTGGTATATACCCGACTTGGTCAGCACCAGGTCAGATATTTCTGCAGTCTGCTCCATTGCAGATGAACACATCCCAACAGTACCACCAGATAAATAAATTAAGCTGAAATTGGTTCAGTGTACATACAGCACAGGGCAAAACTTCACAAAAAATCCCATAAATCAGCAGCTGTATGGGAAAACAGAAATATTTTCAAATAAAGAAATTAAACTTCTAGGCAAGCATAAACAATCTGGAACAGACTTCTGCCACCGTACAGGTCAGCAGCAAGCCTGAAAACACAGCTAAGGACAGGGAGCTCCTGAATTCCACTTCTCAATCCACTGGGCATCTTGAAAAAGCTATAGAGCTAATCTAGTTTTTGATGATACGATAGGAAAATTACCACATACTTTCAGAGGGTGGTATAAGGATTAAATAATACTTATATAGCACATATAAATGCAGTACAAGTGACCATGATTCTGTATTTGCTGCAGTGTGGTCACTTTTCCATCACCAGAGTTTTCTTTTTTGTCTCCCTGTTTATTCCCACTCTTTTCAGACGAGTCTTTGAGCAAACTTCTGAGATGCCTGCTCTTCTGCTAGAGGAGGGTTCATTTCTTTATTTCTAATCCACCAGCCTTATTCGTACAGTAAAACAGTTTGCAAGAATATGCATTATTCTATTTTAATTACTGTTTTTATTCAGTTTAAAGAGAGAGATACAGGCAGGGTGGACTATTGTAACTAAATGAGAGAGGTGCACTGGTGAAAATATCGATTTCAAGCTACGAGTTACAAACCTGTGCATAAATGATACTGTTTTAATACACATAAGTATTTACTAGCAGACATTCAGATGTCTCAACTATAAGAATCTACGAGCACTCCCAGCTCTTCTGCAGTTACCAACTTCCTTTACATATGGAAATATTTGAAGGATAAGAGTTTTTGAGGTTTGATCTGCAGCAGGTACAAGAAGAAAGGAGTGGCTGCCTATAATACAACTAACATGGAAAAATCCGTACGAGTTGATTGCAGTAGGTCAGAGCAGAATATCTTTCTGAAACTGTACAAAACAAATTCCACATACATATGGCACATGATACCACTGAACTTAAACAATCAGCATCTATTGATTGGTGCAAATGAAAGACAACACTCCACACAAAACACTTTTTCTTTACCCTATTGAAGAAAGTTACTGCATTTTCCATTGCAAATTCCAGAAACATTCGTTTTAACAGGGGAGCACTAAAAAAACCAAAGTATTAGAAAGCAGTTTAAAATGTTAAATTAATTTTATTATAAGAAATTACCTTTTTAACACCAACTTTGACTGCTCTGTCTACCACATCCAAAAAGTCATCTGTGAAAGGTCATAAAAATATCATAAATTGAACTTAGGGTTTTGCAGCACAATTTAAACTACTTCGCAACTAAAAATCACTTTCATGCAGTCAAAAAGCCTATCATGAACAATCTCTAAACCACATGTGATTAATCTTTAGAAGTCAATAACAAAATGCAGTAACTGAAGATCCAATTTAAATCAAAGAAGTCAACAGAAGTTTTTCCACACATTTTAGGACACTCTCTGGTTTTGCATCTGTATCTGAGGCCATGAAAGCAAAAAGCAAAGCAGTTACAAT
>NW_010192702.1:0-1378 GCF_000695765.1 Mesitornis unicolor | reverse complement strand
GTTCAGCAATGCAATACTGTGGTAGCTTATTGCGCAGAATTCTCAGATCAGTTCCTCCATGCAATCGTAACATAAAACAGATCAGCAGTTGTCCATTTAGCTCTAAAAGCAGTTACCTGTATGACAGCTTAATACCAGTTGAGAAGAAAATGCATTTTGCTTAGAGCATCTAACTTATTTTGTCACGCTTCCTTCTCCAAGCCCTAGTAAATAATAAGCATCCAGCTTCTGAGGAGAAAATAGAAACTTTAACCTCACGTTCTGACACGTAAGGTTTCTATTTTAACAAGAGGGATCTCGTCTTTCAGGAGATACAAATAAACATTCACCTTGATGTTTTTGTGCTCCCCTGTAGATTCCCCTGAACATAGGATCTGTCAGGTTAATACCAATATCTATGAAAAAAAAATACAGAAATTAGATGTTATAGTGGCTCTACATTTCATTCTGAGCATTAGCCAACTAGGGAAGACAATGGAAAGCACATCTCATAGCCCCTGATTACCACACTGATGGGCCATGTAAAGCTTCAACTTGAGAGCTTACTCCTTACTGGAAGTGACAGAAAAAATAATTTTTGCCCCTCTGTGCTACTCCAGGCTTCCATGCGTGTATAAGACACCCCACTATAATCCCTAAAGTAAATACACAAATACTGTTTATTGCAAACAATTCTGCTTTTCACATGAATACAAATTAATGCCAATAAGCAGCCAACAAGGACAGAAAAACGCAGTATCTCACATACAAGCTTTACATGGGTGGGAACAGCAGCAGCGGTGCCTGCTTTCCCTCCCACTGCCTGCGACCATCCAGCCTGGCCAGCAGCACAAAACCTGCAATGCAGTCAGCGACCAAAGCCACCCCAGCTCAGGCACAGCTGCCTTTGCTTGGCTCCCAAGGTTTTCCCTGAGCTGCAGCCTCACAGCCCTGGGCTGAAGCACGGGCTTCAGGAACAGCCACCTCTGCAGCTGCCAGAGCCCACGTTTCAAGCATGTTTGCTAGTGGGATGGCAAAATTTTCCAAGGTAGTATTAGGCTGCTCAGCCATGGATAAGAAAACATCGATTTGAACAAACAACCTTCTGTAATTACTTACATACTCCCTGCCCAATTTCCTAAGAACATTTTCAACTAAGCCAAGTCCATACAAATCGAGGTTAGAAACAACCATGATTAACGTGCCAATGCAAAAAACGGGGATGAAGGCCTGCCAGAAAACCCAGAGTTTAGGGATAACTTCCCAGAAGCCACACAGCTGCCCCCCAGCGCCCCGCCTGGAGCCCCCAGCCACGGCAGAAACGCTCCCAAACGCTTTCTGCAGGCTCAAAGACAGCCCGCACCTCGGCCCGGAGATACCCGTAGGGACCACAGACAGC
>NW_010192701.1:0-2919 GCF_000695765.1 Mesitornis unicolor | reverse complement strand
TGACCCATCGCCCGCCCCTCCTCTCCGCGGCCTCCGCGCCCAGCGCCCGAGAGATGCTCCCGTGCTCCGCGGAGGGCAGCGTCCGGCGCCCTCCAGGTACCGGAGCCTTCCCCGGGAGGGGGGATCTGCAGCTGAAGTTGTCCTGCCGCGGAGAAGCCGGCAACGTAACTTTAAGAGCAGCTTTCCGCGGCGATGCAGCGGGAGTCAGCCCTGCTCCGCCTGCCTCTCTGTCCCAAGCTCTTTCTCCGCTTTTATTCCTGAGCGGATCTCCCGTCTCGCTGCTTCAGGCTGAAATTGCTGCCCTTTTTCGTGGCTTCCCAACAGTATTGGAACTTACTTGCAAGAAAAGAAGGGGGAAAAATGCCTAACTACCCACAAAACGTTTTCACGTTCTCAGATACAACAGATAATCTGAATTGCAAACACAGGACTGTTTGTACAATAGCGTTAGATAACTTTGTTCTCAGTCACATGGGTTTTGTCAGACAAAACAGCAAATGTTCTATACACTTTGTACGCTGACTTCAGTGTTACAAGAGTTTTCATTAACAACTATTTTTAGCCTGCTGTTACTAATTAAAGTCAGTATTTTTTGAATAATCACGCTAGATACACCTAATTGTTTTCTGGCAAAGCAGTTACTGCTTATACAGGAAACATAGTGGCATGTTTTGCCAATTGTGAAATGCTGATAAAATTCTGTATTAAAATATTGTCCCGCCCAAGTTCTCAAACAACTGGCAGCTGTCTTCTACAGGTTGTGCTGTTATGTTTCCCGTGTAACTTGTCTCTAAACATGTATCCCATTTGAATAGTGAGTGGAATTCAAATTTTATAACTTCATTTGATCTTTGTAGCGGCATCATCTGTGAAAATCAGTTCTGCCTTAATGAGTAGCACCCATGCTGAAGAGAGTCTTGCAGTACTTCAAGACATGAGGGATGAGGGAACAGTCTCTCTCCTCTATGTGTTTCCACTTTGCGCGCTTTATCCTCTTACAGTCTCACTATTGAAAAACAAAATGAAGCCAACCAGTTGTTTGCTTTTCCAAAAAAATTCTAAAAAAAGCACATGTGGGTACTGTGGTGCTGAGTATCAGCTCATTTCCAAAGGCTTTTCAAAATGAACTGGTGGTCAGTAATGTAGTTGTAAACTTCACAGGCTCCCTCCCTCGCTGCCCTCTGTAACTGTTAGGGTTACAGTCTGACACAGCCTATAGCAGGAGTGTGCCTCCTGTTTCTGTTTGCCCTTTTTGTTGCTATGAGTTAATGAGAGAGAAGCAGGAAACGAAGCGCCTCTCTCCCTTGAAAGTAAGCAAATAAGTATGATTTTTCTCTGTAGTTCTCTGTAGGGTTTGAAAATTACATTAGAAGTTAGCATGGATATGTAAAAACATTACATAAAGAAGTTAAATGTTTGTGGGATAAAGTAAAATTCAACCATAACTGGTATTTTCAGTGTTTTATACCCTCAAAATAGGTGATTGAAAGGGTAGACCAGAATGTATGCTGGCAGAAAACTCAAATGTTTCTCTCTCTTTTTTTTTTTCCAATTCTGTGACAGGGATGATGTGTATGGGCAAATTGTGTTATTTCACATACTTGAGTAACTCTTTAATTTGTGTATGTTAGTGTTTCTGTCTGAAATGTCCTGTGAAACATTTTGTAGTTAGTGAACTGTATTTATTCTGTGTTGCGTTACGAAGCTGTCTTGGTGCAAATGTTGACGAACTTTCTGAAATCCTAGTAGTAGTTTTGTGTTTGCAGTATTTTTTCAAATGATAGTAGGAATTCTTTATTTTCAGTGTTTTTAATAAGTATATTGAAATGTTATGAAGCTGTTTTATTTGCTTAGGGTTTAGTTACTATGTATTACAAATTGTTCTGCTTTTACAGACCTGCTTTCTTCTGTAAAATGCACAAACCCTCCTGACCAATACTCACTAATGTGTTTTGGTATTGTACATACTTTTCTTTAAGACTTACTTTATCATATATAGCAATAGCAGAAAATCTTTTGGCCACGTGTAGTATTGTAGTGTAACCGTTTTTCTGACCTGAGGTATATGATTGAACACAGTTATGCTATCAAATTAATTAAATTCAGTGCTATAATTATTTGAACTAATTACAGTACTATATTATTGGTAGGGTCAGTAAGAGTCAGTATTTAATTTGTAATGAAAATCAACAGCTCAACCATGGCTGGGGGCTTGGAGCTGGATGATCTTTATAGTCCTTTCCAACCCAAGCCATTCTGATTTTCTCTCTGGTTACCTGTGACAATTATCGCAGGCTATGTGGTCCACTAACAATTTCACGTTTTAGTACACATGCAGACACCTGCAGAACTTTATATCAGAGCAACTGAAGTGCTGTCTTTGTTTTGCTGGATGCACTGCACATTTTGTAATCTAGTACAGGAAAAGGATATGCGGACAGATGACGACTCTGAAGCTGTGGAAGTTTGTGCCACTTTTCTGCCATACATCTTTAGCTCCAGGTTTCAAATCTGCAAAGAAATTAAAACTTCGGCAATTAGATAATTTAATAATTTAGTCTTAAACTAGTTTGTTAACAGTTTGTAACTCAGCTAATCTCTGTTGTGGTCTCTCTGGTTGCGAGAAACACTATTTTCATATTTTTTTCCATTTGCCTGTCATGCCATTGTTTCAGTAAAACACATTTGAATGCTGAGGGTTCTTGCAAGAAGAGCTACGTTTGCCCTTGGTCTTCTAGTTTCCTAGATAAATTCAGTGAGCTCTTATTTATCATGGGTGTAATTGGCACAAAAAATGCACAACAATATTCAGCTGCTGAGAGAGGGAAGAGATGTCTTTTCCAGTGATGCAGTTTTTTCCTTTTTTATTTTTTTTTAATTGTATTAATACATTGCAGATGACACTAAGTTGGGAGGGAG
>NW_010192700.1:0-14196 GCF_000695765.1 Mesitornis unicolor | reverse complement strand
TGCCAACTCCTGACATCCTGTGATTCTGTGAAAGCAGCACTTGGATTGCATTGGGTTTTTCACTATGGGCTCAGCCAGTTGCCTGAAACAGCTCATCCTCATCTGGAGATGTACAAAGAACGAATACCAAATTTATACCCCTTCGTTCTGATTAGGTACATTATATTCTATATAACTCGAAAGGTTTTTAGAAGGGAAGTTATAAAAGAAAACAGTTTAATGAGGAACTGGAGCTAATATAGCTGCATTATTGTAGTCTTGCCCTGGCTAATTAGCTCAATAGAAATGGAGTAGAAATATGTGAGGCGAGTTCATACAACCATAATATGCAGTTCTAAAGGTGAAGATGTATTTAAAACAGCTTATAAAAATACAAGCCGTGTTTATTGACGTTTCACAGCTTGCAAACTGAGGTACATTAGAGCACTTTGACCTTAATCTGATTTATAGATGTGGTAATGGGGCAGTGGATCAGCTACAGCTTCAAGATGGATCTGCCTACATTTTCTGCTTCATAATGATTTCGTCTTAAAAGATTTAAAACCAGGTTTTATAGGATTAAACGTAGAATGCTTTGGAGTTTATCTAAATCAAGTTCCCTGACAAGATAGTACAAAATAGGAAAAGAGTTGATAAACAGCTTTTCCCTCTGCCTTTTGTGTCCTTGTAAACAGGTCCTTGCTTCTGGGCTCTAATGCACTCATTTCAGAGATACAGAGCTCAGCAAACTCTGCTCAAATCCTTGCCCCAGAATCGCCCCAGAACTTCGTTACCTTTATACTCAGGCTGTGGCACCTCTCCTCTGCAGTCTTGCTGTCTTATCAGCCTTAAGAACATAATATATTTGAAAACAGATGCGTACACCTAGTATTTCAAATGTGGCTGGTATTCTGTAGATTTAATACATGAGTAGAAGAATTTCAAGAGAAAGATTTAATCTTTGCTGTTTTGCCCTAGTCTCAGCGGTAAGTATAAAGAGAAAGACATCTTCATTTTAGGAAATTATGTTTCTGTGGTTGCATACTTTGTTTTGAGCAAGGTTAAAGGGCCTCGGCTGCATTAGAAAGGAGCTCAACCGATTCAGCTCAGAGCGAGACATGAAAGATTTTAAGCCTCCTTGGAATGCGTTGACCACAGTAAATGAGATCTGAGCTAACAGTTTAAATTCAGTTAAAATGAAGTGGCACTGCTGGGTGGTCAATAAGTAATAACAAAGGAATAGGCTTAATCCACTTTCCAGAGATATTATTAGCTTAGACCCAGATAAAAAATATGAATGGAATAAGATTACAGTGCAGCCATCTGTTAGTTCTGCCATGAAGTTTTTAATTCAGATGACTAAAGATATTCCACATTTTACATCATCTTGCACAAGTACCTTGCCCTAACTGTGAAAACGTAATGAGATCCATATACTCAGGGTTTTAAAGTGGAGATGTAAATCAAGGACCACTTAAAAATGTTTCCCTTCAGGGAGTGTGTTTTGCCTCATGTATTTCTTGTGTACAGAATCCTGTTTAACAGCAAAAAGGCAGCTATTTGATTGTGTTGATTTGCTTGGTGTAAACGCCTTAAATTAGCTTACCTACATCAGCACGAGTGGTCCGGCGTGAGAGTGATTCACTGCAGTAATTGCAATAGACTCTTAAAGAATAAACTGGCATTTTCCCCTTGGGTTGGCTGTCTCCTTGAGGTAATTCTAGTTTTATCAATAAGTGGCAGCTTTCTTTTAGTTTTGGTTGACATGGAGGTGTTTTTCTCTTAATTAGATATTCATTAGCGTTTGCTTGCAGGGTTGCTGTACAACCATGTAATGATTCCACTGCAGTATCTCTTGTGATTCAATATGGTATTCTTGTTTTCTGGCTTTTTTGCTAGTAAAGCAGAATATAAGTTCATCACTTGCTGAAAGCATCCTAAGTTTTGAAAGGTTTTCCTAAAGTTTCTTCATATTTAGTTGCAAGCCTGAAAAAAAAATGCTGGTGTCTTACAGGAGGGTAAACAGAACAACACGTTTCATTTTTAACGTGATTTAAATTCAGTGTTATGAAAGGATTTGGTTTTACTTCTTTACGTGTCAGATACAAATTCATTAAAAGTGCTAGGATACCTATGTGGGTAATGCTTTAAATAGATACGGACCCAACTAACTTGTGTAGTACAAGTTTACGAGCTGCCAGGGAAAACCTTACCTGCAAACCTGTTGCAAGCTTGTAGTAAATTACTAGCACTATTTTCTCATATGGGGATTCTCAAGTGTTTGTGCTGCCTTGCAGGTTTTATTGCGAGCAGGTAATGAAGAGGGAAGGAATCCAATTACTTTATGCACAGTTCCTGCCTAATGAGAGCAAGGGAAGACTTCTTCAGTAACTATAGAAGTGGCTATGGGCTTTAGTGAGTAAACTGGAAATGGCTTTTAAGGAAGTTAGAAGCGCTTTTCGCTAAATTATTTGATGGGTCTCCAGCTCTCATAAAGCTCCTTGTAGTTAAGGTAGGATGTAGCAATAAGAAATGCATGCGTGTGCAACAGACTGAATTTTAGATTCACAGGGATTTTTCATTGAGGTAGAAAATTGAGGAAAATGTGCTGAGAAGTATTTTTTTATGTGTAATATTAAAGTATGGAAAGAAGAGCAGATAACGGGGCTGGGCAGCTGGTGGATCACAGTTTTGACAGGGACTGATACCTTGCTTCAGAGTAGGAGATGGATTCACAGTAGTAACTTAATGACTGCACTGACTGGAGAGTTTCTCTACTTCAGAGCTCCGTGTGGTTTACGTCTTACACCAGGTATGCTACCCATTGTAATGCTCCCGGGTAATGTAAATGAGAACAAGGTCAGTGTTAATCCTGAATGCTGCTGAATTATTTACGCAAATATCTTGTAGTATTGAATTCAGCGAAAGTTCCACTTATTTTTAAAGTATTTTGAGGGATTTACATTTCTATTTTAGAACTAACTGTTAAACCCTTAAAGTTTGTACTTGTGAAGATAATTGACATAAGGTTACAGAAACAGAAAATGGAAACGTGAATTACCTCACATTATTCCTTTTTTCTCCCAAAGTAACACATTTCTGATGGAAAATATCCACAGTATTTTCACTGCATGCTGGCACTTATGAACTAGCACGGATAACACCAGCAACAGACCTCGTAACACCCTGTTATCTATGTGAATTTAATAGGTATGTGACTGTTAGTCATGGTGGACATGACTAACAAAAGCCCTGCTTTTTGTCCTGCCCATGAAATAACTACATGTCTTGTCTAAGTCTCTGAGATAAAACATTGCTGCCTGTTCCAGGGAGTGGGAATTTACCTCTGGATAAGTCTACTGCAGAATTACAATGCTCAGATGCAGGGCTTTGAGGCTTTTGTACACTACACTTCAATGGGAAAACAGAACCTGGGAGTCACTATGGTTTGTAGGGTGAGATCCATAAATACCTTGATTCACTTGATCAGTGTGCTCCTTGTGTCTGCTTGGTGAAGTCTGCAGAGCACCAGAAAAAGGGAAGAGAAGGTGGTTATGAAGAAAATGGAGCAGCAATGGTGAAGTATTGCTATTATATGTATATATGTGTGTGTGTGTGTGTACATAGTCCTGTAATTTATTAAACAAGAGGTGCTTAGAGATTTTAACTAGTAAAGCAAAGACTAATAGAAATATGTTTGCATAAAACTAGGTCTGGAGCACAAGAACGATGAGGAGCGGCTGAGGTTGTTTAGTTTGGAGAAGAGGAGACTGAGGGGAGACCTTATGGCTCTCTACAACTGCCTGAAAGGAGGGGGTAGAGAGGTGGGGGTTGATCTCTTCTTCCATGTAACCAGGGACAGGGTGAGAGGAAATGGCCTCAAGTTTCTGGCACTTCAAGGTGCCAGAAAAAGCCTTGGTGCTGTGCAAGCACTGCTCAGCAATAACCCAAACAGGGGTGTTTTACCAACGCTGTTTTAGCCATGAATCAAAAACATAGCACCACACTGGCTGCTGTGAGGGAAGTTGACTCCATTCCAGCCACACCGAATAGTTTGCAAAATATACAGTGTATTTCAGTTCTCTTGTCAAAGAAATGTCCCTAGTTACTAGAAAATTTGCTTTATAGTTATATATGAGAGCGAGACACAAATCTTTAAAATCAACCTTATAACTTGATGTGTGAACAGAGCAATTAACAGTGTTACTTGCTGATTTATTTGGTTTCAACTGACTCAAGTGCCTCTCGTTAATTAGGTTGAACTAGAATGGTGGTATTAGTGGTACAATGAGAGCAGCGCATTGTGAGAGTTCAATAGAAGGTTATAATGGTTTGCATAAAACTGAGCTTCATTTTTTAAACTGAGACCTAGCAGGGACAGGTTTTGTTGTTCTTGCTGGCCTAAACTAGTGTTCTTAGCCTGTTTTTAAATTAAACCTCAGGTGATGTTTATTGGTGCACAAAAGAAGTAAAGGAAGAATAACAGGGGAGAAACAGTATTGCAATATTAAATGTAGGTTGTTGAATTACAAATTACTCTTTTACGATGGAATAGAAAACTTTCTCATTTTAAGGTAAACTGGGAGGTTTCCTAATGGTAGGAAAATAACCAGGATTAGTTAAATTATAACCAGTATCCAAAAGGATGACCAGGAGCCTGGCTGGTCCGGTTTCAGTATGAAGCTAAGAAAATTACATCCCATAAAATTATGAAAGCAGGCTTTGGTTGGTTTTAAATTACAGATAATAATAAACTATGAATTTGTTAATAGTAATTTATTAATTAATAAATTGCAGATGACCTGATCTTCTCCACAGTTTGAGTTTTGTTTGTGATGGTTTCCTAGCATTAAAGTTGACCAAGTTGCAGTGTGGAGGTATAAGCAGATTATCAGCACATACGTATATTTCTAGCCACAAATTTCAAGCCAATTGACTTCTGGTGAAATTGTGTAGAAGTTAAGAGAATTAATTAATTTCTGCATTTACATTTTATTTAAATAGGAAAAAGATTATTCTTCTTACCTGCAGACACAGAATCACAAAATCACAGAATATGAGGAGTTGGCAGGGCCCCCTGGAGATCACCCAGTCCAACCCCTGCCAGAGCAGGATCACCCAGAGGAGGTCACACAGGAACACGGCCAGGGGTTTTTGAATGTCTGCAGAGAAGGAGACTCCACAACCTCTCTGGGCAGCCTGGGCCATGCTCTGGCACCCTCACAGGAAAGAAGTTTGTCCTCATGTTTCCTCCTATGCTCCAGCTTGCTCCCACTGCCCCTTGTCCTGGCATTGGACATCCCAGAGCAGAGCCTGGCTCCTTCCTCCTGACACTCGCCCTTTACAAATTGATCCCCATGACTGAGGTCACCCCTCAGTCTCCTCTGCTCCAAGCTCAAGAGACCCAGCTCCCTCAGCCGCTCCTCAGCAGGAGATGCTCCACTCCCTCCATCATCTCTGTGGCTCTGCACTGGACTCTTTCAGATGCAGATGGAAAGGGCCACCTCCCTTCACCTGCTGGCAAGAAATACTCTTCCAGGGAATACCGTTAGCCAGATCATTGGTTTATGGTCAACATGGTCCACCAGGACCCCTAGATCCCTTTTTGCAAAGCTAGTGGCTCGCTCCCCAGCACGTACTGGTTTCTGGGGTTGCTCCTACCCAGGAGCAGGACTTTGTACTTCCCCTTGCTGACTGCATGAGGTTTCTGTCAGCCCATTTCTCCACTCTCTGGTCTCTCTGGATGGCAGGACAACCTTCTGGTGCATCAGCCACTTCTCCCAATTTTGTGTCACCTCCAAACTTGCTGAGGGTACGCTGCCCCATAATCCAGCTAATTAATGATGCTGAACAGGACTGGATCCAGTACTGACCCCTGGCATACACCACTAGGGACTGGCCTCTATCTGGACCAGTCACCACCCTCTGGATCTGGCCATTGGGCCAGTTTTCAGTCCGCTTCACTTCTGCTCATCCGGCCCATGCTTCATCAGCTTCTCTGAGGGCTGTGTCATAGGGGAGACAGCATTGAAAGCTTTGCTAAAGGCAGGGTAAACAATATGCACTGCTCTCCTCTCATCTATCCAGCCAGTCATGATGCTGTGGAAGGTTCTTGGGTTGATCCCTCCCAGTCACCTCTTGGCCTGCAGGTGCCTCAAAATTGTTTCCAGAATAAGTTTTTCCACCAGTTTCCTAGGTATCGAGGTAAGGTTGACCGGTTGGTAGTACCCCAAATCTTCCTTCTTGCCCTTGAAGATAGGAGCGACAAGAGAATAGACTTAGGTATAAGGTTAAAAGGACAGCATTGGAAAAAGAAATATAATTACTCTATCCCAGTTACCTGTCATCTACGTGACTGCAAAAATGGATGATGCTTGTACTGGATCTGAATAATGAGCGTGTCCCTGCTCCTCTGCTGAAGAGCTGTGCTTTCTAGGTGACAATATTTGTAAGAGGTTGCAAGGTTAATTCTTTATTTGCCTGCTTAGGTTGGCAGAGGTACTTAATTCCTGCTGAACAAGGGATGACTTCAGTGGGTTATTGTGGCTCTCTTCAAAACAGAGACTCGGGTTTTCTTCAGGTAGAAAATCCTAAGTCGTACTAAAAGGGAGTTGATATCATGGAGGATGCAGAATTGATGCCCTAGAAGCTGCTTCTGGCCTCAGTTTCTTTCGAAGAACTGCTATAACCATGTACTTAATTAAACAAAACCACCTATGTTGCTAAGCCAACCTTGAGTGCTGTTAAAAATCGTGGCCTCGGTAACCTTGAAGGCTCCACTTGAAAATAAATGCACAAACTCCTGTACCTGTTCCTTGTTACTTGGCTTTTTAATAGCAGATCTTTAATGCTCTTTTTAGTTCCTTTAACGCGGCTTCGTCTCCTGTTTTTATGCAGCCTTTTTCCAGAGGACTCGACGAAGAATAGTTTATGGTGTCAATGCTTAAAAATAATTGCTGTGGGAGTTACATAGACTCGTAATAGGAACAGAGATGAACCTTGGTGCAGCAGCCATACCCGAGCGCTTGGCATGGTGCACTGCACCACTACAAAACATGCTCATTTTTAGGTAAAGCACCACACTAAATTAAACATTAAGTGTAAGAAATGTCACTGCCTTGTTAGGCAGGTTTTGTGCCCGCCGTATGCTTTGGTGCTCGCTGTGTGCAGTGTTTCGCTTTAACGTCTCAAAAGACCGCGCTCTGCGTAAAGCTGAGGCACGTATGAGTCCTGTCGGAGCAAAACCAGTAAAGAAGCGATTAAACATTAAACTTGTTACGGTGCACGCAACATCTTAACCAGAAATAAAGGCATCCTGAATTTAAAATGGTTTAAAATCTCAAACAGGAGGATAGCGAGTTCCTGGTGTTGGTTATCATCAGAGGATGAGGGGGATAACAATCTACGGTGGGTAAAATTAAGGGTAGGAGGATGGGGGTTTTGTTTCCAGATATTGGAAAAGGGTACCTTAAAAGATCTTAATAGAAATTAGTGTTTCTACACCTTGTACCTTCACTGGCTTGCTTATGTAGAGAGTGATGAAACAGCAAGATGCATTTAATAGTGATTGAAAATGTTCATTTCATAAAGCAGAGAACCTGAGTACTTACTACTGCTCTTTACTTTTAAATCTGTAGTTAGGTGATGAGATTAGTAACAAATACTAAATAAAAGAGAGCACAATTTGAACTCCATCTGTTTGGTTCTTACTACTTTGTGCAAAACTCTTGGTTTCTGTAAGAAGTCTGCACCCTAAACCAACCCCGTTAGGCTTTAATTTATTTCAAACTTGGGTTTTTAGGCGGTTTTCATCAACCTAATCTGGAGTAATAAAATTGTGCACATGTAATATAGTGAAAATGGAACAGTTTTGGATTGCAGATTAAAGTTGTTGTTTATTCAGAATCAGAGGAGCGACAAAAAGCCAGTTTTATGAAGCGAAGCAGCGTGCCAGAAATGCTCCTCTTTACAGCTTCTGGGACCCGTGTGTCCCTTACAGAGCTGGAGAAGAACCAGACATGCAAACGTTGGTGCTAAATTCTGATCTGAAATACTCACCGTTAATTCTCATTGATGCTCATAGCGATCATTCCAGTTGTGTTTACTGAGTTTTGAGCGGTCGCTTTAAAAAAAACCCCTGATATGCAAAAATCTACCTTCAAAACCCATACTTTTCCGTCATACCAGATACATTGGTAGTGTCAGTCGTGTGTTTTGAATGTAAATTTTTGAAGCTTTTTCTCTTTGATGCTGCAGAACTGTATAGTTTGGATGCTGAAGTTAGTCAGTAAATTACAGACCGTGTTTTGCCTGGTTCTGTGCAATGGTTCAGTTTAAGTTTTCAGCTTCTTTTTAACCTATCCTGGAACTTTTTAAAAATTATTTCTTTCATTTATTTGAAAATTGATTGTGTGCCAGTGAAGGCATGGGGATATCATTTTACAGTCGTGTGCCATGTCCCTTATGACCGTAACTGCAGCTCATTTAATTACAACTCAAATTCGTTATCATAAACAAATACAGAAAAGGGCTTTTCCATCTAATACTGGAGCAGCAGCATCAGTGAGAACTTGGGAAGCGCTGTATCTTGTTCAGAAAGGTCACCTGTGTTTGGTTTTATTTTTCCTTTAAAGCCACAGAAGAAGGAGGATCAGCAATCAGAAGCTAAAGCAAGTCCCAAAAAATCATCAGAACCCACTATTGACCTTTTAGGACTGGGTAAGCAATACATAATTACCTGTTTTTCAGCTAAACATGGATGTCATTTCATGTTTTAATAGATATCCCTTTATTTCTCTGTGCTTGCTGATAGATGAACTTGAAAACCATAAGCTTTAGCCTGTGAGTTTGAGACTGTGAAGGAAAATGCCACAGGGATGCGAGTGTGTCAATACTTGTGTTTTGCTAAGGAGAGTAATGAGCTCCCGTGGGAAGGAATCCAAGGGATCTTGAAAGGGCTTCTGGATCGGGGGAGTTTGAACGTTTATGGAATTTTTAATGGTGTTTTTAGTGGTGTTTTTAATGTTTATGGTATTTTTTTAATGAAAATGCTGAAGTCATCCGAATTGTTCATCTGTGAAATACCTTATAGCATAACATTCCTCTATTAGTTAAGAGTAGACCGTGGCCGCAGCTGACTGATACCTTGTCAGACTCAATACCTTGGGCATTTCAGTGCTGTGTGCTCACTGTGACCATCCTTCACTTTTGCCTCACAAACGTTTCCCTTTCTGGCTGGCAGGTGACTGTGTATTTGTCTTGTAAATTGTTTGGGACCTGAATAATTTAATTCGTGCTCTCTGTTGTGGTTTTGTGCTTTTTCTCTGCTTACTGAAGGCCGTATCCATAAAATCTCTCTTTCATTTATCTGGTGTTCCTGCGTGTTTTTCCATTGGACAACACCTTAAAATGAAACTGAAAGAATGAAATATTACAGTAACTGTTTCTGTTTCCTTTTACTGTTCAGTCTTAGGAAAAATCTTGTAAGAGTTGTGAGTGGATATTAAGAGTATTCAATTTACAGCAATATAATGGTTATTCTTAAACTCCTGCATAGTTTTCATAGGATATTGGAGGAGGATTCCTAAACTCCTGCATAGTTTTTACAGGATATTGGAGGAGGCCGACAAGTCTTTTAAATTTAAATATTATAAAAACTGAACTTTGAAAAGTGTTTTCTTGTTTTTGATTTTTTGGTGTTAAGCTTTGAGTGATGTCGCAACAAAACAACAAACGTCTCTGGTGTGGAATTCACATTCCAAATGCATCTGCTTTTCCCTCTGGAAGTAGAGTAGCTGTGAAATACTGTGTTTGTACTGGCTATGTGTGTGTCGTGGTCCGTATCTCAATCCAAGTAATCTGCCAACATAGGCAAGCAAATCTTAATTACCACAGTAGAAATTAGATTATAGCTGTAGAATGAACCTATTAAATGAAAGAAAAGGTAATTTAGACTCGATGGAAAAGCTGATTCTTGTTTATTTTTCTTTACCAGGCCAACAACCTAATTAAGAACTAAAATGTAACCAATATTGTATGTATTGGGAACGCTGTTTTAGGATATGATGATGAGCTCGCGTTGCATCTTGCGCATCAACATCGCATCTCTAACTTGAGATGTAATTTGCAACAGAGAGTATTAAAATTGGTGTTCAGCAGCTGTGCTTCTTCAGTGAGATACACAAAGGGCAAAGTTTAGAATTTGTATGTTAAAACCCCATAATTTTGGAGGAGGGGAGTGTTTAAAGATCTTTGAAATAACCAATTGGAAGGCAGTGTGATAAGCTACTTGCACTTGGAATCCATTGAGCAGCAGATGAGATATGTATTAATAAGAGCAGATCTGCACCTTGCCTTTGGAGAGTTGTCTTTTAGTTGAGGCCTGCAGCAGGCTACATCAGACAGTATTTTAAAAAGGTCTTTTCAACTCAGTGTATCATAAAACCATAAAATGGCCCAGGCTGGAAGGGGCTGCGGAAGCCCATCTGGTCCCACCTGTGGGAAAGGGAGCCTAGAAGGGATGATCTACCATCCTGTCCCATCTCATCTTGAAAACATCCAGTGATGGAGACTCTACCACATCTGTGGGGAGCTTGTTCCAGTGGTTGATATCTTGTGTCAAGATGAAACCTCTCCTGGTGCAGCTTGTACCTGTTGCCTCTTGTCTTAGAATCATTCAGGTTGGAAGAGACCTCTAAGATCATCCAGTCCAACCATCAACCCAACCCCACCATGGCCACTAAACCATGTCCTGAAGAGCCACATCCAGGCGCTTCTTTAACCCCTCCAGGGATGGGGACTCCACCACCTCCCTGGGCAGCCCCTGCCAGTGCTTGACCACTCTTGCAGTACAGACATTTTTCCTCAGATCCAATCTAAACCTCTCCTGGTGCAACTTGAGGCCATTTCCTCTCATCCTGTCCCTGGTTACATGGAAGAAGAGACCAACCCCCACCTCTCTACCCCCTCCTTTCAGGCACTTGTAGAGAGCCATAAGGTCTCCCCTCAGTCTCCTCTTCTCCAAACTAAACAACCCCAGCTCCCTCAGCCGCTCCTCATCATTCTTGTGCTCCAGACCCTTCCCCAGCTCCCTTGCCCTTCTCTGGACACGCTGCAGCCCCTCAATGTCCTTGTGGGAGTGAGGGGCCCAAAACTGAACACAGGATTTGAGGTGCAGCCTCACCAGTGCCCAGTGCAGGGGAAGGATCCCTGCCCTGCTCCTGCTGGCCACAGCATTGCTGGTACAAGCCAGGATGGTGTTGGCCTTCTTGGCCACCTGGGCACTCTGCTGTGTGGAGTTCTCCATGTGGAGAGGAGAGCCTCCGTCCTCTTTGTAGCTGCCCTTTAAGTACCAGTGTACTGAGATGAGATCCCCCTGAGCCTTCTCTTCTCCGCTGAGAAGAGCCCTGACTCCTGCAGTCTCTCCTCCTGGCGCAGTTTCTCCAGCCCTTTGCCCATCTTTGTGGTCCCCGTTTGGGCCCTCTGCAGTCCATCCCTGTGTGTTTTGGGTTTTGGGGACCAGAACTGGGCACAGTGTCTGGTTGCAGTCTGGCAAGCGCTGAGCAGAGCGGGATGATCACATCTTGATCTCAGTTGGTAACACCCTGGGGATGCAGCCCAGGATCCCCTTTGCCTGATTAAAATGTTGGATATGGCATAGCAAACAATATTAAAATGGAGAAGATGGCATTGCTTACTGAGCGGACGTGCTCCTCATGAGGATTCAGTCTCTTAGGTCTTCATATCTGCCAATGAAGAACAGCAGCAGCTTTTACTGGGGCAGATCAGAATTGCTTGAGATAGCAGATTAAGTAATTTTAACGGATCGTAGTTCACGCGAGGATAATTTTGGCTTTCAGAGCAGCCCAGCCTCTTGCAAAGTATTTTCATGGCTAAACCTCAATGCTACCTTTGGATGTGGGGTTAAACTTCGAGCCATTGCTCTTTATGCAAATGGGCACGTACAAGCAAAATATTCTTGTGTTCTCCACAAGGAACAGTGTTAATTTTCTTGCTGTTCAACCCCAAATTCCTTCCCTCTCCTCCCAAGCCATGAGAAATCACAGCCTATTTCTGTAGGCTAAAACTGAAGCTGCCTTTTTAATGATATCTCTCCCAGTAGTTGGACCTTGTCCACACTGAGAGAGTGCCCTGCTGAAAATGTGGGGGTCTTAAAATTGATGGTAAAAACAATAATACGGCATTTTACAACATTAATTTTTAAGAGAATTATAGGAAACATTTTCCACTTTGAAAGTCACAGTGTGTAAACCATCGTTCTCCAGCACTTAAACCATTGGCACTGCTGTATTTTTGTGTCTCCACTGTTAACCTTGTGCTCTGTGCTCCTTTTTGGTGTTTTTGTCTTACAAGATGGATGTCTCCGCTTCTGCCAGATTGATGTAAATACAGGTCTTTAAAATACTTTTAGAAATTGTATGATAGTGGGAATCTTTTCTTTGCCTGTCACACAGGCAATTTGGGGACATTCTGTTTGTCAGGGTGTGTCACTCGGAAATTATTTCAAGGTACAGAAAAAAATGGAAAAAGTAATATTTTTAAGCTGTACAGAATTATCGGAAAGAAGGAAAGTGCATTAACGTGTTCTGTATCATTTACTGTGTTGAGATGTGCCCTTGGTAAAGCGGACAATTGCACGTTCTTGAATAACCGTTGTAAGAAGTTACACCTAATGACCAGAAAAAAAGAGATTTATTATGTTGTTATTTACTGAATGTCACATGTGTGATACAGGGCATTCGGCAGCATGGTTGGAGGTGAAGTATGATATCACAGCGTGGGTTGGGTTGGAAGGGACCTTAAAGCCCCCCCAGTCCAACCCCTGCCATGGGCAGGGACACCTCCACCAGCCCAGGCTGCTCCAAGCCCCGGCCAACCTGGCCTTGAACACTGCCAGGGAGGGGGCACCCACAGCTTCCCTGGGCAACCTGGGCCAGGGCCTCACCACCTCACAGTCAAGAATTTCTTCCTCATATCCAGTCTAAATCTCCCCTCTTCCAGTTTAAAACCATTCCCCCTCGTTCTGTCTCTCCCTGCCCTTGTAAAAAGTCCCTCCCCAGCTTTCCTGTAGGACCCTTCAGGAACTGGAAGGCCGCAATAAGGTCCCCCCAGAGCCTTCTCTTCTCCAGGCTGAACAGCCCCATCTCTCTCAGCCTGTCTTTGTAGCAGAGCTGCTCCAGCCCCTGAGCATCTCTGTGGCCTCCTCTGGCCCCGCTCCAGCACTTCAATGTCCTTTTTGTGTTGGTGGCCCCAGCACTGGACACAGCACTGCAGGTGGGGTCTGAGCAGAGCAGAGCAGAGGGGCAGAATCCCCTCCCTGGCCCTGCTGGCCACACTTCTTGTGATGCAGCCCAGGATGGGGTCGGTTTCTGGGCTGCAGATGCACTTTGGTGGCTCATGTCCAGCTTCTCATCCACCAGTGCCCCAAGTCCTTTCCTGAGGGCTGCTCTCCATCCCTTCATCTCCCAGCCTGTATTGACACTGGGTGTTGCTCTGACCCCGATACAGGACCTTGCCTTTGCCCTTGTTGAACATTATGAGATTCGCATGACCCCAGTTCTTGAGATTGTAAATTTGTTTATAGTGTTGTTGCTGTGTTAAGATTATGCTGAGGTAGGCAATGTGTCTACCCAAAATGAAAACATTTGCAGCCTCTGAGGCATGCAGCATTGGTAGCTTTATGGCTTTCCACATTGTATTTCAAGAAGTATTATAGAGTAGCGTCCTCCCTATGAATGCTTTTTCAATTTTGCAAAGGTTTTAGCAGTAAATAAAATTTTACTAATGCACTAAAGCATTCCACCATGGTTTCAGACAGACAAACTCAGTTTGTATCTTTGCCCCAGATTTCGTTTAAAATACTAAACTATTTCTCTTGGTTCTGCCTTTCTAGTAATTTGGTGTAATACATAATCATCCACATGTTCTCCCTCTTGGTATGGCTGCCATAAATGGCTTTATGTATAAAAACACATGGCAGCCTGGTAACAAAGTGCTTGTAAATAGTTTGCCATGGCAGCACAAGTTGAATGAAACTTAATATATTTAGAATAACTTCTAACTCTGCTGGAATATCTTTCTTATACTTGAGAAATAGTCTAAAATGCTTCCTAATCCATGACCTGTTGGTGTAAGAAGTGTGACCTATTATGTTGAAATACAGAGCTGTGTGTGTATGCATACATACATATATATATA
>NW_010192699.1:0-18558 GCF_000695765.1 Mesitornis unicolor | reverse complement strand
ACTGGATTTATTCTCCCCGTTTTCGCAACAAACCTTAAGATATTATTTGCAATGACTGAAACCTTAGCTATAGAGACTTTATGGTAGGACCCAGAATAGAGGTTTTCTTCAGTTAAAGAAAAAAAAAGCAAACAAAAAAACCCACAAAAGAGCAACATTACGAAACCAATTTTTAAAAATTATTTTGTAAAAATGAAGAATGTTGGCTCATTCCATG
This sequence comes from Mesitornis unicolor, assembly GCF_000695765.1. Classification (NCBI taxonomy): domain Eukaryota; kingdom Metazoa; phylum Chordata; class Aves; order Mesitornithiformes; family Mesitornithidae; genus Mesitornis; species Mesitornis unicolor. Next base: position 18,341 of record NW_010192699.1, on the reverse strand, counting down.
ACTAGAATCACTACACTTTTATTTGTATGTTATATGATATTTCAACATCTATCTGTGTGAAGACCTGAAGTGCTTATGAGATGGACTCACTTTAGAGCTATTTTTCTCAATATATTTTTTAGGAGTTTATGAACGAAATAAAGTAAAATTAAAATCTTTCTAACTGTATTAGAAGAATTTCAGTTTTTCTTTAAATTGAGGAACTTTATTGATGTAGCTGTTACTGTATTGACCCTCTACCGAAACTATGACAGTCTGCTAAACAAAGCAGACTAGAAGTGATGGGTGTAATTATGAGGGCAAAAAAATCTGATTTTGCTGCCTTTAATATACAGCATGTTGTACCAAGACAAACATTTTATTTTTAATATTGATATTTTAATCTATTTCTGTGTTTAGAGGTTTCTGTGGTAAGGACTTGGGAGGACCAGGAGTAGATTGAGGCTTAGATTTCTGGATCTGGATGAATGTTAAAGAATCTTGAACAGAAAAGAAAATGCACCTGGGTGTGGCAGAGACCAGTCTTTCCAAATAAAATAACATTAAATGTATAAAGGTTATTAAAAGTATCTGCAAACAGTGATTAGAAGAGTGGGCCCGAAAAGATCCATTAATGTCCCTGGGAATCTCCTCTGAACTCAGTGTGCCTTGAATCAACCTTAAAACTCATCCCTAGACCATCTTCATATTCAAAACCTTTCTTGTTTTCCACTGTAGTTTTGCCAGTACAACAGTAAAACAGCAGGAGATCTTGACAGCTTCTGGTGGGAGCTTTCAGGCCAAAAAGAATGATGGAGTTTTGATGATGGTGGGTGCAGAAGGGTGAACCTCTTCATTTCCCCACCCTCATCAGCTCCTGGTGCTTTGCCACGCTAGTACTTAAGGGAGTGTATCACTTCCCTCAGACTCCCTCCCAGGCCTAAACCCTGCATCCTCAGTGTCGCATATCAGGGCAATGCAAGCTGAAGTTACATAAATTGCAGGCCTTATATGTAACGTGGTTCATAGATATGGATTTTATGACAATTCAATGAATGTTCGGAAGAGTTTTGAGGCATAAAGAAAGATTCCTTCCCTCAACTTGTCTCTGTTGAACATTTCAGTAATTTAAGGAAGAATCTCAGTGGAACTCATGAATTAGACTTTTGTGAATTTGAGGCTCTTTTCTTTCTTCCAGTTACGAAATGTGATTTGTGCATATCAGGTTCTGAAATTGTATTTTTTCTAGAATTAAATAAAATTATTATACTAATTCATCTCATTCTCTGCTTAAACTGAGACTAGTAAATTTCAGTAATCTTGATACCCTTTTAACTGTGCCCCCCAAAAGACAAGACTTAAATTTAAAAATCAATAACGTCAGTGCTTTCCAGATACAAACATGTAAAAGCTATAATTTCTGACAAGTGTTAGGATTTTGGTCTGATGAACTTAATTTCAGCAACATGGGGAAAACAAACAAACACCCCCCCAACAAACAAACAAACAAACCAAAAACCCCTAAAAAACCCCAAACCAAAACAAATCAAAACAAAAAATGTCAACTAAAAATCCCAAATACTTGTATTCTCCTACAGAGTAACATAACAATATGAAGTTTTCATGTCTCACTTTTTTTCCTTTCTTCTCAAGAAAAAAAAGAAACAAATGTTGAACAGATGGTGTCACACTATGTGTTGCTAGCATATCAGAATTTCATACCAGAGTATGAAAGTATTTCAGAGTATTTATCTTCCTAAATAAGTATATAAACAAAACTCAGTGACTTTCAAAAGTAGTTTTGAATTACAAGTTTTTAAAGTAATTTATTTGTATCTGTTTCCTTATATCTTCTACTAATGTCTAAAAGAGCTTAGTATAATTTAGACATTAGAAGTGAGGAAAATTATACTCGAATGTCGAAGCACCAGTGATGTTGGCCAGCTACATAGAGCCTTGCAGGTGCCATTGTAGGCATTGACTGTAGGTCAGCAGGTGAGTTTTAAACATTAATCCTCTCATAATGTGTACATGATAGCAAGGGTAGTATTTAAAAGCCACTTAATATCTGTCTTCAAAAGTGAATTGGAGAGTTAACCAATTCTGTCTCAGGGAATTTGAATAAAGCCATCCCTCCAGGCACAGAAGCCTGTTTTAAAGGTAGAAACAGTCATAACTAGGTCTTATTTGCAAGGAGCTGGACAACTTCACACACAGCATCATTTATTTGACTCTGCTTAAAATCAAAATGTTGTCTGAGTCAATACTGCTGCTACAGTAACTAGCAGAATGGACTTCACAGGCAGGTTTTCCTAGCCGTTTTTGATATCGTACAAATTGTAATGATGATCCTAAACCAAAACACAATTAGTGAGCTATATAATGCCTTTATGTTGATATGTGAAGTATATCACAGCACTGCAGAACTAGTAGAAGGGGCAGCATGCATAAATTTGTCATGTTCACCTTCACACTTTAATGCTTCTTATCAAGCTACTGCAGAGGCCAAAGAAACAGAGTAAATAAAGAAGTTGTATAATCTTGTGTACAGTTCTAAAAAAAAAACCAAAACCAAACACACACACACAAAAACTCCAACAACCTTGAGCCACAAGATCCCGTGGTATATATCCAAGCTTAACTTTTCCCCAAATACGTGTTTTTTGAGTGAGACATCTAATTACCTTTCTCTACCTAACTCAATCCATAGATAAAATATATGCTTAAGACTTACTGAGTAGGAAATACAGAGTGTGAATCTTGGCTGATCTTTCTTTATCACCTTTATTAACAAAAGTGAGTGAAACAGAGAAATTATTCTATTCTCAATATAAACAGTTAAATTATGTTAAACAACACACAAGATCTGGTGTCCATAGGTGGCATTAAAGTACAGGAATGATCCCTGAAGTCACATAGTATTAGTTAACATGATTTTCAACATATCTGGGTCAGAGACTTGCCTTTCTTAAAGCTTTTTTTCTATTTTTCCTCTGAAAAAGGTGATGTACAAAAAAGGCTTTCACAAATCACTGATCTGTAGAAGCAGCCCACGCTTGTCCCTGCCCCAGCATAACTCAGGGCAGCTCTGGTCTGCTTTGAGGCACAAGCATCAGCTCCAGCTGAGGAATAAAAAACGCAGGTTGAGCAAAAGTCTATCCAGCTCAGTACCCTCTACCCCACCAGTGATCGAAACTAGGCATAAATATGAATGGGGTAAATATATAATGACATTTCTGCTCAGATGTGCTTCCCGAATCCAGCAAACTGAAACAGGTGAGGCATGTTTATACCCTGTTAACAAGTTGAGACATTTTTATTCTTTTCCTTGTGAGTTGCAAAAATGCAAAACGGTGAGCGTTTAGTTTACTAGCACCATGTAATAACTTTATGTGTTTGTGTATGCATGAAAAAATTAACCCACCTAAACTGTTAGCACTAGCTTTTACGTCTAACACAGATTCCCTGTGATCAACCCCAGAGGTGTAACCAGCATCCAGCCTCACCAGTGCAACTGCATAATGTATTGGAGAGGAACTTCATCTGAAATTTGTACTGTATTAAATGGCCAGATTCAGAAACAGACTCTGAAAATCCTAAAGTAAAAAGCACCTATTAGACTGCATGTACAACCTTTCAATGTGCCTAAGATTTTTGTTCTGTGTCTTTTCTAGAGGCTGTGAGTTATTTAACTTCATTTAAAATACACATAATTTTGATCAAACACAGCTTTCACTTTGATCAGAAAATAAGGCACTAATTTTGTCATAGCAATGAAGATCCTCTGGAGATTCCCCTTTGGAACCAAATAGAAGAAGGAACAGGATAGAAGTACATAACTTGCGGCCAACAACATGGTTTACTATATTATGGACAGTGTCACTGAATGTGATCCCTACAATTTATAGTCTTAAAAAGATTTAAGAAATCAAGGTGCTGTATTTTTTTTTTATCGTCTCTAGGGGGTGGGGGAAGGGGAGGCAAGGAGATGAACATTTCTGGTAAATTCTTTTTTAACAACTTGTTTCCTAAAATTAATTTTATTGAGTAACAAACAGCAAGAGTTTCCATCAGTTCATCAGTTTCAGTAAGTTTCAACTTTCAGTATTTTGAGACTATCACCACATAGTGACATAACTTAGAAGAGAATAGTATAAAATGTACACAAGTGTGTGAACTTCATTCAAGGAAACTGTAGTGTGAACTGCAGTTAAAAAATGTTGGAGTACAGAAAGTACTATCCTGGGGGGTATGTGGAGGGGATATGACCATAAAGAAACCCTAAACTCTCCTCTGACTAGAACATTATACAGTAGAAAAAGACCTTTGTATATTTACTTCACAAACTGTCTATTTGAAAGTCTAAATGCATAGCTAACACATGGCTAATGTTATGCTTTATATATATTAATAATTTAATATGAAGAAAACCCCCAGAGCTTAAATCTCACTTATTAAATTTTTAGCAGTTTGTTATGGGCTAAACACTGAAAGAATTAAACATCATTTGATCTAAATCAGTGTCAGGAGATTAAAATTTGTGACTGAGAATTCTGTGTTTAATTTACAGATAAATGTACAGTTTTAGTTTAAGATTTGAAATGTCATGATTTCATTGCTTTCTAATAAGGTCAGGAGTTGATTAAACTTCTATGATCTTCAAGAAATTAGAAAACTGTATTCATGTTCCAACATAATAAAAGGCATTTTCCCAAGTGAGATTTGAGGTATTTCATTTCTAAGAACCTTTTATATTAAAACTTCATTGTATAAACATAGCTATTTTCCATGTTAATCATAAAATTTGTCTTGCTGATGACTTAAATGATATTCTAATTAGAGTTGAATAATCCTTTGAGGTATGAGTATACTTGAACTTATGACTTTTTTCTAATCGAAACTCTTTTAATTTTGGTCTTATAAAAGACTTGCTTCCTTGATGTTATCCTGCCTGTAAAAGGAAGTAACAAAGGTATGAGAACATGCTATTTTCTTAACTTTTTCTGATTTGGGATCTTAGACTGTAGGGTTTATGAGGCTGTACTGAAGTCAAGAACTTCTCAACAGCCTGGCTGTATTGTGAGTCAGGATGAGAGTCTAGTTTCCAGTCTGTCCTTCAAGATAGATGGCATGCATTAGAAACTCCCACTGCATTGACTTTTATTGCATTGATCATTGCATTGAATTTTATTATCCAAAATTATTACCTTTTCTTCTAAAGACATAATTGTCATCCTGTACTAAATTTTTAGAATTCCATATAATAAAGATGTCATTTTGGATGTGCACAGGTGCATTTAAAAAAAAAGCAACACATATCCATGATGCTCAGGTAATTTGTTGGCGCTGCAATTCCAATGCAGTCTTTATTTATTTATTTTTCTCTCTGCTTAACCACGTTCTTAAGTAATGCTGATTCTGGAGGTTGAATTCTACTATTAGTGACGAGGTTTCTAACTTGGAGTCATCAAAACAGGAAAAAACTCTCCTATCATAGTCCCACTTTTCAACTGAGAACCCAGTCCACTAAATAGACCTACTAGTCATAGTAACTAATAGTACATAGCTAGGTACCACAGACTTTCAAAGGACTATGATAATAATTTGTCGTAGCCATAACACAAAAATAATTTCATCTCATACTGTAATCTTCAAGGTGGAAAACTGCAACTCTTTGATAGCACACAGAAACATTATACAACAATTTTTGCACAGGAAATAAAAAGCAAAGTCTTATCCAGATAAAACTGCAGGGAAAATATAGATGGCAGAAGAAAATTATCACTTGTGATTGAATTTGGCAAGGACAGGGAGGATAACTTTACTCTTGTGAATAGTGTCATGGGATCTTTAATGATCAAACACAGAGACCTGAGCTGGCTGTATTGCTCAATTACTGTAAGACTTATTAATGGAAGATTACAGCAATCAAATGTACTTTTATTTTTAATTTTACTAATGTATCTAGTCTCCTACCATGAGTTCCTGTAGTCACAAATCGAAAGTTTTACTGGGGTGAAAAAGGTATTTTTAGTTATCTCTCATACATTAAGTTTTGCGAATGTTAATTCTATGCCTCTGACAGCAGTGGAAGAGGAAGCACACATTTTTTTTGGAGTTTATCACTCAATAGTGACTTTTTTTCCCATAGAGCCAAAAAATCAATCACGGTTCAAAATACCCATGCAGACAGAAGAAGGCATTGTGTGTAGAGCTAGTTAATATATCTATCTGATGAAAAAAATCAATACATTTTTCTTAAAAAGAGTTTCTGCAATAGCAGTTTCTCTCTGTCTGATTGATGAAACTGCATCAAAGTCAGTTATCCACCATTAATTTCCATATTTATCCTAATCACCCTTCAGACTGCTGGAGTTCAGTGTTCGGGCAGTACTTCCATTATAATACAAGCCAAAGTTGAGAGCACTTGAAAAACTCGGAGAATTGGAAAGTTTTATTAAAACAAATGTTTGAAAGGGAAGCATGGGAGATTTAAATAAATATAAAAATAAAAAATCAAAAGACTCTAAGGGCCAGAAAAGAAGACAGAACCTTGGCAGGCTGAGGTTACTGTATTTTTCTGGAGGTGATATATTCATGGGTTTTTTTCCGACAGCCTGCAGCCCCAGGGATGTTATTCTTTTGAATCTCAAATTCACCATTGCTCCAGAAAGACCTGATGTCCTCCGTTCTTTTTTTTTACTGGAGAAAACTGTTTACAAAACAAAAAATGGAGGTTAAAGGAAGTTGTTCTTACTACTGGAGCGCCATTGCCTTAGCTTTAAGCTTCCTGCACAAATATGCTGTAAGACTTGTATATCATTTTTATTGTGGAAAATACAAATATAGAAGAGTTGAGAAAGATGGTAAGCCTTTTTCTGAATGGAAAGTAAGATTAGTTGGTTGGTTGGTTTTATCACAGGCTGGCTTCTCACTGAAAGAAACCATTTGTTATGAAACAACTGTTCTGTAATAGTCATATTCCCTCTTCAGGAAAACAGTAGGAAGTTATTTCCTCCAGCTTAACCTGAATTCCGAGTAAGATAAAGGAGTTACTACCCATTCTTATGGCCACTACCAATAATTCATCATTGGTAGGCTTCACAGGTTAATTCCCTCTACAGATTATTTTCTCAATGCTTTTTTTCTTTCTGATCTCCTCTAAATATGTATGTATGCAAAATATGCTGCAAAATTATCTTCTCTGCTGGCTGTTCCTATTCTCTCTGAACAGGCTATTCAGAGGTCTGATGTCTGATTCTAATTTTGTCTAGGTTAAAATGATTTTTAGTCTGCTACATCTTACTGTTACTTCCCTTTCTTCCCTATCAATGTGTAAACATTTCTTCTAGATGATGACTTCCTACAGCAAGCACTGCTTCTAGGCAAAGGTTAGTTGCTGTTACATCACCCAATCCAACCCCATCTCTTGAAAAAGGTATGAAAATAGGAACAGGTTGAACTAGGACCAGATTCATCTTTTAAGTGTTAATATTATTTGCAACTCACCAATTTCCCAAGTAAAAATCAGAACTCAACAAGGTCTGTGAGAATTATTTTTATACAATTTCAGACATTACAATATTCTCTTTGCAGATTTACACAGTGAAGTTTCTATCCAACAAGGGTGTTAGCAAAGCTGTTAAGTGTGTCACTAAAGAGATGAAATGGCAGGAGTTTCCTCTCTCCCAACTTTTCAGTGTAATGAGAGTTTTGTGGTCTGACTGTCAACTCCAAATATCTTTTACTGCAAAATAAAAAGAGAAAGCTAAACAGGACTGTGGTTGGTGAAGAGTAATGCAACATTTGCTTGTCAGTTGAGAAGTATCACTGAGTTTTTCAAAGTTGATCCAAGCCAATCAAAATCAATAGCAACATTCCCAAAATTTTTCACATGATTTGCATCAGTCCTCTACAAGTTATAATTTGTTTCACAGGCTGAACTGACAAGCAACCAGACTTAAACAGAATCAATTTGCATTCAAACTCTATTAATAAAAAAAACCCTATGACTGGAAAATTTCATGGAACTGTCAGCTTTCTTCCCTCTTTGATGTTTGAGAGTTCAACAGTATTCCCCTTTTGACAGAAGATGTCAAATCCTTTTCTTGCCTTTATGCTACTGACATTGTCTCCCAAGAAAATCTCATGTCTAAGTAGGACTAATGTTATCTAAGAACCACTATATACTGATGAGGACTGCTAATCTCCAGTTCAATGTCTCTTGATACCACACATCTTCAGCTCATCCTTTGGACAACCAATACTGAAAGCTTTTTCGTACAGGAGGCAGTATAAATTACACAAATTTAGGAGGAGCAAACTGTCAGTTTCTGTAATTTATCATAATTCATCTGATGTCATTAGATATTACATTCCCACATTCGCTACTTATTTTTTGTGATCTGCTGTGCAGCAATGCATCTGAATGTTTGTTTTTTCTCTTTAATCTGGGTCTTTAACTTGTTTTTTTTCTCTCTGACCTCCATCCTAATGCTTCTACTTTTTCAGTCAGAACAAGAAAATGCCTTAATTAACTGTTTTCCTTCCTTCGTGCTGTGTAGTTTTTTGGTACTGTTGAGCAAAATTACTATATATAGTAATATGAAATAGAGTATTATATAAGAAAGTGCTTTTTAAAAATAAGTCCTTGTACTGTACAAAGAAGTGTTACATGGGAAATAGCTAATGGTGATGATAGGAATCCACAAAGGAGAAGGAGAGAGAAGCAAGAGCAAAAATTAGCTCACAGATTTGAAAACCTCTCTAGTCTAATATGAGCCACCCAAATGTAAAATTACATCAGAAATGATCATTACAAACATTGTTTTTAATTAGTAACAGACACATTAATTGTGATGATATATCTGTTTATCCCTTAACAAGATAGGTGAATCATAAATTCCATTCATCTTTCTTATCTTAGCTGCACTTTTTTTGACTGCATGAATAAGCTACCTTGTAATTTATTATATTTATGTTAATAAATAGCTATTAGACTACAGTGAAGCTATTTGTTAGTCAGAGATGATACATTATTTAGAGATTATAATAACCCTAAGCATTCTCATTATTATCAATCTCAATAGACACAGATCTGTAGAGAGACAAATGCAGTTTCTACAAAATCTTAAAGCCTGCAAATGTTAGAGCTGCCAGCTACAGCCTGAGCTGTTGTATCCACAGCCCTTTGGAAAGGCCAACCTTTGCCCAGTCAGCTGAAAGTTAAGACCTACACTGCACTCCAGTAAAACTGACAGATAGAAGAAGGAGGAGAAAACTATTAGAAACCTGTTTTCAAAGGGACTGAAACTCTTCCAGCGAAATCTAGGCTCTAAAATGATGGTTCCATGAACAGATGTTGTTCTCTGTTGCTGTTTAACTTTGACTGAACCTAAAATTTGGAATCTTAAACAGCTCAGCTGCTGTCTGTACACAGAGGTTTCTATATCACACCAGCATTGCACAGTGAGCTCTGCTTCAGAGAAAGCAGGCAACCATCTGGCTCTTTCTCTGAGTAGAGCAGGCTGTCCTTACTGCCCACCAAAAGCATGGAAACGTGTGTGTCTGTGTGTGTGTATCTATGTATATATATGTAAATATGTATATAGTCTATGAAGCTTTTAGACTGACAGATCAGTGCATGCTTTTTCTTACTGTGAACACTGCCACTTGAGACATCATGATCTACATGCAGTGGACTCATGTCATGTAGCCATAGCCATACTTTAGTTGATATTCAACCATGTATGTTTCACCTAAAGCTAAAAAACAATTACGATGTTCCCTATCATGGGAACAGCTAAAGGCTGTGTACATTCCTCTTTAGATAGTTGTCCTGGTTTGAGCTAAATAGAATTAATTTTCTATTTCGTGATTTTACTTTTCAGCTCAGTCTCTTCTAAGTGGCTGAACTTGCTGAAACTAGCAGCATGCTTTTCCAGACAGTGTGTACTGCTACAAGCGATAATCACAAGGCCACTGCCTCACCATGGGTGCTGTGTCTGCACCTACAGGGAGGAGCAGACCCAAAACTGACCAATTAGGTATTCCATCCCACATAGGTAATACTCAGTATAAAGCCGAGGGATCATGAGGGTTTTGACCCTTCTTCTGTCTTGGAGCCCTTCCATCTTGGACCCTTCCTTCCATCTCGACCCCTTCAATGGCCGAAGTCCAAGCAGAACCCTGTTTGTTAATCTGCCCCTTATCCTGATTCATATGTTCTTGCATCCTGCTCCCACCTGCTGCTGAGTCTGGACTGGAACCTTTCCAGTGCCCTGCTCCGCAGAGCCTCTGGTGATGTAATCATCATTGGGGGAGGGTGAGGGGATGATTTTATATTGGTTTTATATATATTTGTACATGTCTGTATAAATTTCATTATTTTCCTATTTACATTATCCTGTAGTATTGGTATTCTTGTTTTATTAAATCTGTTAGTTTTATTTTCCAACCCGTAAAGTCTCTCTCCTTTATTCTCTTTCTCTTCCCTTCTAGGAAGGGGAGAGTAGTTAATAGAGAGCATCTGTCTAGGATTTAGTGGCCAGCCCAGTCACAACACTAGTAAATAACTTTGGTTTTTAACAGTGGTCCAAATTCATCAGGTTCAGGTCATATACAGTACTGATAACTAGAGGCATCTGACTGTACAAGTAGCTAGTCTTTACCAAAGACCACACTTCCTAGCATGCTGGTCCTAGATGCTTCCTAGATGCTCCCATCTTCTAGTTCAAAAAAACCTATTCAGTAAGGTAACAGCCTGAGATGGGACTCCTTCTGTTCTCCCACTGACTTCAGATTATGAAATGATTAATCAGAGAAGCAGAACAACAGAACTTTTGCCAAATGGCTGCGGGACATATAAGACAGTGGATTTTGGTCCTTACTCTAGTTTACTTTACCTAAGTATAAAGCAGCTTTTTCTGGGTTCAGTTTGTTTTCCTCTTTCCTGCCCCATGTGTTTTAAACATAGTTTAAAAAAAAGTCCCACTTTGCTGAAGGAGTCAGGAAAATATTATTTGGGAGATGATAGATCATGCCCAGAAAAGCCGGCTGACAAGACTTTTGCCACTGACAGGCAATGATTCCAGTACCTCCTCCACAGCACATTCAGAAAATTAGCAGGAGTAGGGGGGCTAACACTCTACAGTTTAAGACATAGGATAGGATTAGACAGAATACATTTTATCTAAAAGTGGGATGAGTGGAAAAGTGCAATAGAAGGGAGGAAAGGTCAAGAAACGTGGGATGGAAAACTTGATTGAAAGACGCAATGTGTAAGAGGTAGGTGAGTGAGAAGTGGGGTGGGGTGTGGGGAGAGGAGCTAAGTAATCTTCATGCACTAAAATACATGCACACAGAAATTAGAGGTCATCTTGTATTCAGGGTCATTCTATTTTTAGGGAATTCGGTATTTAATAGAAAATGCAATTTGAGGTAGAAATTCTCATTCATCCTTTTGAAATCTTCATTTTCTGTAGATATTGAATTCCTCTAACAGTAACTGCCAGGCTTCTGTTCCTGCACAGGGAACGTGTATGAGGTTTTCATCTGTCGGCTGATATATTTGGGGATAGGATAAGGTCAGAGAAAAGGTGGACTTCATAAACTGAATAGGAAATGCAAATAAAGATTTAGAAACAATAAAACTTTGGAAGTTATTACAGGTGCATTTGGTGATGTGCATAGACACAGTGAATATTGCATTGTATTAGAGTGAGAAGGTTTGGTGTGGCTCTTGCAATAGCAAGTATTTCCAGAGATTATCAAAGGAATTAAAAAAATTTACTCTTAATGCTTAAAGACCTGTTGAATTTCTCAGAGCTGTTGAATTTCAATAATGGAATTATTTTAGTGTAAAATGTACAGCCTTAGTGTAGAAAATTGTAATTCCTGCACAGTTATTTGCACAGCTATTGCACTGCTGTTATTCCTGTATGTTTCTTTCCCAGCATCACCCATTTTCTGTCCTTCCTCCCTTCTTCCCCATTTTGACTATGCTGTGATTAGAATATGAGTTTAATACTATATGTACATACATAATCTCCAGCATATTAAGATTCTTGTCTAAATAAAGCCTCTAATATTAATTCTTAATAATTCCATGTAGCAAAAAAAATGCAAATAGTATGCCTTGACGTTTGCAATGGGAGGTGTGTGTGTGTCACAGATCAGAGCACAGTAACTACAGATGTTTCTCTACTAGGACCAATTATGTATCTGTATGGCCCCATGCGGCTCTTGAACAACTGATGAATGTACACTGAGCCATCTCCAAAACACTTCATTATTGATCTGAAGCAAATGTGCTGAAAGATATCCCTTGTTTAACAAACTGAAGCCATGCTGGTTAGTTCAAGTATCACTATGCTAACCTTCCTTGGCTGATTGTAATCTTCTGACTCCATCACACAGTTAATTGTCTCTAATTTATCCATATTAGTTGAAAAGCATATGAAATCCATGTAAATTAGGCTTCTGGAACCTAATTTAGTACATTTACCTTTGTGAAAACTTGTGCACTGACTTTTGCTAGTAGGAACACTCTTAGCCAGGGGCCTGGTTTTAAGCAGGACCTGCTTGGCATAGTGTGTGTCCCATATTACAGATTTGAGGGTGCTGCTCTGTAGAAGGTGTGCCGATAGCTTGTACCACTAGGAAAATTCCCCTAGAATATTTGAGAGCTGGCTGTAGCTTGCATTTTCTTACTTCTTTCTCTCATGAATGTGACTTTCTTGAGAAGCAACTTTTTTCAGAGACTGAACCTGTTATCCTTGCTTGGAAAACCCTTTGGAATGGGAAAAAGGACATCATTCTCCGTGGCAGGTTTTATCTCTGAACCTCCTTCTACATATTATCCATACTGGACTTCTGGTACTGGAGGGAGCTGTGTAATAACTTTAATTTAAAAACACTAGAGAATTTGGAGGAAATTTCTTTACTTTCTAAGCAGGATGATAAGTAATTTGGACTAAATTTACTACTGTAAATCCGTAAACAAGGTCAGAACTCAACTTATATGTTTGAGGTTTTTTGTTTGGCTGGTTTTTTTGTGGTCTGTTTTTGTGGGTTTTGTGGGGGAATTTCAGGGGTTTTTTGTGGGCATTTTTTGTGTTTTGGGTGGTTTTTTTTTAACGAATAGATATGATTTTGTGCTGTTGCTTGTTTTGTAATTTTCTTACTCTGAGCTTGTGCAGTCCACTGGTGATGTATTAGTCCTGGTGTTTGAAATGTTTTATTGTGAATAATCAGTAGCCTTTTGCCTTGTAGCAGGTAGAATCATGCAGTGCTTGTTGTACAGTTGCCTAAAAATGCTCACATCATTTCTGTTTTTCAGAACTGAGTAGTACTATGTAGTTCCTTCATTTTGGAAGAGGAACTCAGGGTATGAATCTCTCTTAAAAGAAGCCCAGTCATGTGTATTAAATAAAACGAGTTATTTCTTGGATCGATTTACTCTTGTGATCATGGCCGCTTTGAAGATTGACTCAGAACTGATGACTCATAGGAGAATTTCTTCATGTTGTATGGATACTATGGGACATCAACATGGGAAGGTCACAGAATTACAGACTTCTGGAGACCATCTAGTCCAACCCCTCTGCCAGAGCAGGATCACCTAGAGAAGATCACACAGGAACGCGTCCAGGCGGGTTGTGAATGTTTCCAGAGGAGGAGACTCTGCAACTTCTCTGGGTAGCCTGGTCCAGTCTTGTTTTATATAAGAATGCTATGTATATTCATAGTGAAATGCTATGTATATTCATAGTGTTGTATGAATAATCTGCAGATGTAAAGGAATTTGAATACTAATTTCCCAGCCCCTAGGACAGGTCCTTCTTCGGGTTAAGTGGGAATTACTGTTGTTGATAAAGCTGATATTTACAGACCTTGGAGAAACTATTTTACTGTACAGAGAAGTAGTAATGATTAATGCAATAGAAAGGGGCAAGAGATAAGAAAGCAAAAGAATATGACAGAGGATATTCCCAGGTCCTCCTTCCTCCTGCCCATATGACTTCTGTATTTTGCTTTAAGCAACTGCTGCTGTAAAATCTGATTTATTATGTAAAGCAGAAGAGCAGCCTGACTACACCACACCATATTTTACAGGAAAAGGTGTAAGACATGTGGCTGGGACTCTCAAGAGTGCATAATTTTGTCAGCTTCAGTTTAGTTACAAGATTGAACTGGCACATAAAGTATAGTGCAGATAACTGTAAAGTGGTGCATATGGGTACAGACAATCCTAGCTTTACATATAAAATTATGATCTCTGAGCTGACTGTTGGCTCTCAAGAGAAAGGATTGGGTGCTATGATAGAAAATTCCACAAAACCATCAGCTCAGGTCCTGTCATCCAAAACCCAAATCTAATAAAATTATTAGAATTACTAGAGGCGAGGTAGAAAATATAATTATCTTTCCATGTGAGCTGATAGTTTCCTTCCATATTTAATACTGTGCGGGGGTTTGGTCTCACCATCTCAAAAAAGATATAGCAGAATCATAGAGTAATTTGGGTTGAAAAGGATCTCCAGAGATTTCTAGCCCAATCCCCTGCTCGAAGCAGGTCTAAGGGACCTGAGGTTGCTCAGAGACGTGCCCAGTGTAGTCCTGACGGCATCCAAGGATGGAAAATCCACCAATTTTCTGGGCAACCTGATCTACTTAGATCTGATTTGAGAAGGGAGGGTTGACTAATTAGGCCTCTTTCAACTCAAATTATTCTGTGACTTTAAAGGATCCAGTGAAGGACAGGAAGGATAAGCAATTCCATTTGAGAAACATTTGGATAGGCTTGGATGAGCCAGCAATGTGCTCTTGTGGCCAAGAAGGCCAATGGCATCCTGGGGTGTATCAGAAGGGATGTGGTGAGTAGGTCGAGAGAGGTTCTCCTTCCCCTCTACTCTGCCCTGGTGAGACTGCATCTGGAATATTGTGTTCAGTTCTGGGCCCCTCAGTTCAAGAAGGACAGGGAACTGCTGGAGAGAGTCCAGCGTAGGGCTACAAAGATGATCAAGGGAGTGGAGCATCTACCTTATGCGGAAAGGCTGAGGGAGCTGGGTCTCTTTAGCTTGGAGAAGAGGAGACTGAGGGGTGACCTCGTTCACATTTATAAACTTGTAAAGGGCGAGTGTCAGGAGGAAGGAGACAGGCTCTTCTCAGTGACAGACAATGACAGGACAAGGGGCAGTGGGTGCAAGCTGGAGCATAGGAGGATCCATGTGAACATGAGGAAAATCTTTTTTACTGTGAGGGTGACAGAGCACTGGAACAGGCTGCCCAGAGAGGTTGTGGAGTCTCCTTCTCTGGAGACATTCAAAACCTGCCTGGATGTGTTCCTGTGTGACCTACTTTAGGTGATCCTGCTCTGGCAGCGAAGTCGGACTGGATGATGTTTCGAGGTCCCTTCCAACTCCTAATATTCTGTGATTTTGTGATTCTGTAACCCATCAGCCAACAAAGTGATACAATACTTGTCTACAAAGTCATTACTGGCATGGAGAACATTAGTGACAAGTGTTGCTCCAATTTTCTCCCAGTATAATAATAGATAGCAACCAAATTCAAAAGGAAAAAAAAGAAGATGGTACCCCATGGAACAAGCAATGGCTTTGTGGATGAACTTGACAAAAGAAAGTCATTCATTTATGAGAAAGGGAAATTGGACAAAGGCCTGGAAGAAAAATGGTTTAGACAAACTGCAATAAACTCAGTTGGAAGAGTAGATATGATCAGAAGCTGCGAAGGTATTAGTAAGGGAAAGACCATTGTTTATACTTGCCTGTTTTTTTCTTCCCTAGACATCTCCCTGTGGCCACTCTGTATTGTTATATTGTTATCAGTGGGGTTTTAGTGAGTATTTTATTGATGGGAATAGAAAATCAATCAATCTCTAAGCTTGCATATTCCTCAGGGAATGTGTTATACATGTAGTACATCTACTCAAATGAAGAGCTTCACTGAGTTGTGTTGTGGCAGGGTGGTGCAGCATTTTTATTAGCTACAGTATAGCCTCAGTTCTACCAGTGCATCTACTGATTGGTGCTTATTTTGAATGTGAGACAGGGAAACTGGTGTTTATTTTGAATGTGAGACGGGGGAAAAATTTTAGCCTCTTCCTTGTCCCAGAAAATAATTTTAAAAATATATTGTAAAAAGCTTTACATTAAGTATGTAGTGTCAGACAAAGAAAGTGGCAGCAGAAGTGCATTTTGCTGAGATCTGGAGTAGTAAAGAATGGTGGAAGGCAGAAACTCCATTTGCTGGTACCTCTTTTGAAGGCAGCCTTTCAAAATGTGATCATGAATTCAAAGGTTGGCCCTGTGTATGGGCTACATTTAGAGTGTAAGGTAACAGATTAGAGGAATCGTTCATCCAGCACTATAGTTTGCAGTATGAAGCTTCTAAAAGAATATGATAGATTAAATATTTGGTGAGTAAAATAACTAGAAATGGCTACTGACAAAGTGTAGAACAAAAGAGTACTCAAATAGAGTACCAATAAGTTTTCTAATTGTACTCCGTAATATAGCTCATTGGTTCCATATTATACTTTATCAAAATGCTCCTTCCATCTTAGAAAAAGAAAAAAAAATAAAAGAATAAACTAATAAAGTGGGACTGGTTTATTGCACCAATTGTATAGATAAACACTGTAACTTATTTTTTTTAGGAGCACAGAGAGAGAGTGAGAGAGCTGTTATATATTTGCATGTAAGGTAGTAGAAGCACCATCTTGTATATGCAGATATGTAGGAAAGAATTTTTATTAATTTTAATGAAAGCAGAGTCAGATCCTGTATTTGGCAGCTAAACTTTGTACTGTGAAAACACAATTTCTAGATTTTCCTCCTGGATTTCTTCCTAGCTGTGGTTTGTTGTAATTCTCAACCTGTAGTGAGATTCTGCTTAATGCATTAAATCAGCTGTAGGGTTGGTATTTTTTTAATCTCTATGTCCTCGTATAACATGAATTTTTGTACTACAGTGTTTAAAGCTCTTGCATCTTAGGGGCAGTATATTAACATCAAAATGTAGATTATTAACCCTGAGTGATTTTATATTCACATGAACTTAAAATAATAACTTAGCAGTCTCAAGAAGAGAAAGGTTTCATGATTTTCAGTAGCTCCAGTTAATCATACTGGTTATCATTAGTGTTGAACTCAGAAAATAAGTAGGTTTAATTACTGTTATTATTATCTTAAATGCAGCATTTAAATAACTTAATACAGAAAAAATGTTTTGTGAACTGTAACATAAATGAAGGGTTAAAGGAATTCTGCAGGATTCAGACCCAGCCACATCTTGCTGCACTGGATTATTGTGTGTATTTTGATGCATGTTTTAAAGTAGATATTCTCAGATTTTTGAGAACACACTAATTCTGTTCTTCTTATGTCAGACACAAGCTACTTTTTGGGCTGTGTCTCCCTCCAGAGGCACTTTTATAAGAACATATGCCCATTTTTTTATTTTATTAAACTGAATTAAATCAGGAAAATTATGCCTAGTTTACAGGGTAAAAGGTAATTATTTATTCAGCACAACATCTTATTAAAATGCTGAGGACTTTCTGAACATGTTTTCTTCCTTTTGGAAGGAAAAAAGAACTAAGAAAAATGGAAGGTTGGGAAAAGACAACCTCTAACTAAAGGGATAGGAGAAGGTATTTTTTGTGCTAAGTATGCAGTAAAGCATCTTTCTGTTTTCTATGGAGAAGAGTACTTATTTACAAAACTCTGTACAAAACCAGTATAGAGTATAGTACTCTTTATGCAGGCAGGAATACTTCCTTTCATTCCCTTCCTCACACTGTGGTCCCAAGCACAAGAAAAACAGCAAGGATCATGGATGCACTGGTCATGAGTGAGCAACCCGTGAAGGGTGTGGAGTCCAGGATCCACCAGGGGCAACAAGCTTAGATTCTGGAAAATGCTGAGCAGCTCACTCTCAGATTGAGGGTGATTCCAGTGGCCACAGTTACTGTCACACCACCTTGCTGGGACAGCAGAGTTATTCTTGGATGTCAAGAATATTGCAAAAATTTGCAGGTGGCAAAACTGAAGTTTAGCCGTATGTTATTAAAGTCAAGGTCATAGTGGGAACAAAGGTTGTCCTTTCATGCAAGTTCCTTCCAATTAGTATTGTGGTGATTATTACTCTTGCTCTACCAGGCATGTATCTCTGTCTACTTACTTGTTTAGGGTTCTTTATTCTAATGAAGAAGGGTAGAAACCCAAGTTCCTTCCTAATCTGAAGGAGTGGGAAAAGGAAACAAGGAGAAAAGGAAGAAACTAGAGGACAGACAACAATATACAGCCTGAAGATCACAGAATCACAGAATCACAGAA
>NW_010192698.1:0-10605 GCF_000695765.1 Mesitornis unicolor | reverse complement strand
CAGAGGTCTTTTTCAACCGAGCGATTCTGTGGTTCTATAAAATCACGAAGCAATGTAAACGTGCTTTGCACTTTCTCCAGCAAGGACATCTTCTTTGCTGGCAAGAATTGTTTCTCGCAAAAGATCACATGAATTCTGTCAAAGAGTTGACATGTAGGTGCACACCTGCCTGCCAATAGCACCAGGCAGGAACAGGGCTAAATCCGAAATGTGAGAGTGCTTTTGGAGACAAACCTCTCTGGCAACCCTGGGTAGTGTTTGATGTGTTTTGATCTTTCGAATTTTGAAGTGGCTGTAGGTTCCAAGGGGTTTTTATTAGAGCACTCTGCTGGGTGAATTGGCTTTTTCTCACATCCCCTCTTAATGCTAATGAGTGTTTTATTTCTGCCTTGCATCCAATCTCCTGGGCTAAAACACTCCCTGTTCTACGATTTCCTATAAACGAAATCTGCTTTTCAGTGGCTAAAGACCAAATGATGACTGCTGCAAAATGCCTCCTGGGTTATACCAGAATACAAAAACCCTCTTCTTCCCCCTCTGTAAACAGCCCCTGGCTCTCTTTAGCCTGGCTGTACAGGAGAGTGAACCTGGTGCGGGCTGGCACCGACAAGCTCAGTCCTGTCTGAGGGTGTCAGGTCCAGCTTCACTGTGCAGGGACCTGACTTGCATTTCTGCAGGTGATGGAGCACTGCAGCCAGCAAGCAAAGGCTGGGTAGGGGAAGCTCTGACACCTGGGAGAGGGTGGGCGCAGCTAGGAGAAAGGAACATGTGAGGTCCAGTTGCAACAGGAATCAAAGCTCATTAATTCTTTATGAGTAAAGGGGGAAAAAAGCAATTTCCAAGAAAAAGTGCGGTAATGAGTCTCTAAAATTCAGGGCACTTTAGATCTGATATCTTCTAGTTTATACTAAATAGAATTTCTCTAACTTGGGTTTGCTCTCTCCTTACTTTTGCCTTCTTCAGTGCTTTTTCACCTGTTGTAAAGTCCCTTGGCTATTTCTCCTGAGAGTACATTCTTTGCTATGGCTCTTTTCTTTCCTTCTTGGAAAATTCCCCTTTTTCAGGAGCTGACCTTACCTTTTTATCTTTACCTAACTTCCACACATCTACTTTACATTTATAATACATTACAATACATAATTAAGTCATTTATAAGGCGTTTAGATAATCTCCTTGCTTTTGTTCTCCTCTTCTTAAGAAATCTCAATTTTCTTTACCTGATCCCAGCCCCTCCTTGTTTTTTTCTCTGGATCCTTTGTTCCCTTCTCCCTCAGTTCCCTTTAGTCATCTTCTCCGTGGTCTCCTTCCTATCAAACTGAGTATCTCGGTGATGCTGTACAGGCAGCTGTGTCATGGCACCCTGTTCCTCTCTCACAGCTGCAGCCCCGAGAGGAGAGCAGGAGCTGGGACTGCTGTGCCCTCTCTGCAGAAGGGAGGATGAGGAACAGCTCAGGTCATGCAGCCCTTCTCCGCATAAAGCGCAGCTTCACGTGGCTGGTGGCCAGGCAGGAGCCCTGCCAGGAGAGCTCCTGACCAGGATTACCTTCATGTTAGCGCCAGAAGGTGCTAATTGCCACGTACTGCAGAAAAGCATTTCCCAAGGCACAGCCAGGCTTTGAACAAGCCTTTGAATCACATTTTTGGTGTGCAATCAAGGACAATATTAGTCATTGAGACACATTCTTGGTACTAAAAGCAGCTTATGGCCCCTACTAAGTTGTCCTATTTTGACCCAGCTATGGTTGACTTGGTCCTACAGAGAGAAGTGTTGGAAAACCTGAAATTTGTGACACCATTTTTCAGCCCCTTCCTCCACATTTTGGCTAAAAGTTTCTTGCAGTGCAGCTTGAGGGATGGGGAAAAAAAGAAGTTATTTCAAACACATTTCTACATTTGTACTGTTCTAATCCCCTTTAAAAATACAGCCTGTTCCCCACGCTCTCATACGAAATGGGAAACCCTGCTCAGCTGGTCTGCTATGACCACCAAAACATCTTCCCTCTCTCCATCATCCCATGGCTGCTTCCGTGGCTGCCGCGTAGCCTTTTGCCAGGCACTTTGCACGTGCAGAGGTGTGTCCTAGGTGCAGACATACTGGCTTTCTGATACCTGAGTAATTCTGATAGCTAGTTCACTTTCCTCTGGGTAAATGCCAATAGAGGGAAACTAGAGGGAGGGTAGTGAACACCTGGAGTTCATGCAGCTGCCCCAGCACGCATCTGCATAGACGTGGAGCAGCTCCTTTCCCAGGAGCAGGCAGGAGCCCCTCAAACCCAGCACCCAAGCGGTCACCTTGCCACAAGCCCTGGCTCAACCTGGTCCCTGCTCGGAAGCTGAGCGGAACCGCACGAAGGGGACAACGCGGCTCCTGGAGCACTTACCCGTTTGACGAGGAAGCCCTCCTTCAGCACTCCAGTTGCCTCCTGCATTGTGGCCAGCAGGGAAGACAGCTGAGCCCCCGCCGAGAAGTGTTGGAGTCCTGGCAGCCTGTCCCTCTGCACACGATTTGCTAAAGAAAGCTCATTTTTCTTTGCTACCCTCCTCCTCCAACGTGACGCACTCTCCCTTCCCTGTTTTATTCTCCCTCTCTTCCTACCTATGAGACATTAGTTAAACAGTGAGCTGGCTCTGATACATTACCCGCCCTCTGGGAAGTAAAACAAAGGGAAGTCTAAAAAGGATCTCAAAAGAATTTCACAGAATTTAGTATAGCCTAAAACCACCACTGAGCGAGTTGATCAGTATAAGCAGCCACATGACAAATCAGGTTTGGCATGGGAGGAAGAAGCAGAATTATAGAAAACACATCCCTCAAAACTTCAGACTAATTAACTACCGCTTAAAATTTCACATCTAATAAACACATCTCATAGGGTTTCTACAGATCAGAACACCTTATGTGTAACATACAGAATAGTATGGTTACAAGACTTCTACAGACCTTAAAATAATTTCTTTTGCTAGAAATTTCTTTTACCAAAGAAGCCGCAAAGCACCTAAAAGCCCACTCTACTTTCAGTGACCTCTGAGCATATAAACCAAGATTCTAAAACAAGCAACTATTTGGGATTTTAGTAAAGCTGTCTGATCAATGAACACTGTGCAGTGACCTCTTGTAACTCCCGAGCACCTCTGAAACAGAATGCCTTTTCTTGTGTCTAAATACAAGCTTAGATGGTTATTGCATTTTTGAAGACTTTGGCCATGGTAAATCTGTTTGAGAGATTTAGCAATTCTTGTCCTGATGAAATAAATCAGTATTAGTATTTCAGACAGCACTACTGCTCAGGAGTCCTGGTCTCTGCTGTACTATTAGTACTCCCTGACTTGCACCAGAACGAGGGTGATATATGTGGGCAGAGCTAGGGGCTGTGATAAGAAGCACAACATAGAGTACAACAAATAAACAAAGGCACTCGTTGCTATGTAAAAAGTGAGTCCAGAGTTCAGTAAGACAAAGTGACTCAGGTATGGCTGTCTTTGCACAACAAGTTAGACACTTTCATGTACCAAGGAAAAGGAACAAACAAATAATTTCTTTATAATATTTTTTATAACTTTCAGCAAGGAAGAGCAAGACACTCAAGAAGGTATTTCAGCCTGACAACATCCTGGAGACAACCCAGAAAACAGTCCCACAGAGATCATGAGAAATACAATGGGTGACTGAATGCTACTCGAAGTTAAAAAAATCAATTGCTGTTTAAAGATAAAGCCTGCTGGCTCACATTTCAAAGCAGCCGGACCATATAGGAGTTACGTTTGTAGCTTCCTCTGTACTCCCTTTGCCACTTTGGAAAAGGCAGGCAGACATAACGCAACTGGTTGCATAGTCATATCCTTGTTATGTTTGTGAGTACAGTACAGTTAACAGGACACCAAGAAGAGTATTTTTTGCTGTAGGTATGTAGTGTTTTCAGAGATATCAAAGGAAATTTCTAGTATTTTTTAAAAATATTGTTGTAGCCTTAAAATAAAGCAGAAATTAACTGAGTATTTTTTAAAAACTAAAAGAAATACAAAGTCGTCTCTGTGTATAAACAGAAATAGAAGTTGTCCTCAGAAGCAGGATCTTGGGGAAAAAAACAATGCAGTCAGCAAAAAAAAAAAATTCAGATCACAATGTTCTGTACATCAGAATTAAACTTGAGAAAAAAGAAAACTTGAGTCTAGGTCCATGAGATACATTACTGCTGCACGTACTTCCAGGACACGCACTCTTCATAGAACCAGCTCAGGAATACCGTGTTCCACCATTTGGTATTTGAGGTTTGACTTCACATTGTTCAGCTTGTTACTGCAGGCAATTTATAACAAGGTGGGTGAGATAATTTCGTGCTAGTGAGGACAGGCAGAAGCTTGCAGGGGGCTCTCGCTCAGTGATCTCAAGATTGCACCATTACCAGTCCTCACTGAAGATCTGAGCAAGCTTTTTCTCCAGCATGCAGACCGCCCACACCCCTGCAGATGGAGCTTGGAAAATTATGATTAGCAATGAAGGATGTTACTGTCAAAATGCCGGTGAATGGTGAAGCAAGTATTGCGGCAGTTGGTCATTAAACAACGTTCGTATCAACTATTGTTTGTAATCTAGAGCCTTCACTTTCTTCAATACTTCAAAATATTTCTTCAATACTTTAGATATTTATCATACACACACCTCCTTCCCTCTCTCATTCTGTAGCTAATGAAGGCCAAAAAACTGCCCCTATATTGCTCCCTGCGGATGAGCAAAAACACTTCTCAGCCCTGTGGGAAAAGGGTCACAGTGTAAAATGAGTCAGTAGATCTGGGCTGCCGTATTCACGCATGTGCTAGGAAGGCAAGTTCTGGCATTGAAGTCTCCCGGCGGAAAAGGACATGCTTCAATCTGTGTAAACCTAGGAAGCTCTTTATCATGTCTTCTGTGGGACTTGAAACTCACTGAAGCAAGGACTATCTGTTTCCTCAGATCCATTTTAGGGCGTTTTCCCACATCTCAGCGTAGTATTTTAACAAAAAAGCACAGTTGGGTGCTACACATTTTCTTCTATTCAAGTTACCCCCAAAATACTTCATATGCTATAGAACTTGCGCTGTGATGGCCAGGAAAAGCCAGCTGCAGGCTTCAGGACCACAGGATGCTACTCCAGGTTAAAATGAAGGGCTGGACCAGCCAGCTCTGAGCGCAGACTGTCATTTCAGCTGGCTGAGGTGACAGACATTGCTGGTACCTCTTGGTCAATCCCTCCAGAAACCATGAAGAGCTGATTAAGAGAACCTGCCTGTTGCAGGACAGCCCCCACTACACGCTCTGCAATGCCCATTGCGTATCATCACATCAAACAGGGGATTACATGTAGCCAGCTTTTTCAAAGCAGCTTCTTAAGATGCTAGGACTTTGCCCTCTGGCACAGGACACCGTTAAGTATCGAGTTCTTTTAGTGGATTAGGGATGAAATAAAATGAAAACAGACCACATTAAAATAAAGCAAGGTGAAAGATTTCTAGATAAAGCTGAAAGATGACAAGCGTTCAAAAGTATTCTGACATAACAGCATTTTTTAAATTACCTGTAGAAAGGTGGCAGTGTCTGAAAACAGTTGTTTAATTGTCTAGACTCTGGAACAAGAAACGATCAGAAATTAAATACCAAAGTGCAGGTTCCGCTATGAAGAACAACGTGCCAGCTCCACTGCATCTAAAAAGAACCTGAGGGCCAGAATCGGAGAGAAAATGACGAGGAATTGTCACTGCATTAACCACACAAACCACAACAGCCCCAAGCAAGGAGGGTGCTTTTGCTTTAGGAGTCATTATTTCCCTGAACTGGAAACAGGATACTGGGCTGTGTTACTGGACTGTGTGCCTGACCTGAGCCTGTACCTCTAGAGTTGCTTTGTATCAATGAGTCCTTAGCAGATGCTGTAAGTAAAACCGTTTCCAGGCCACCAATCTTACAGAATTAATCTGGGACATGAAAGTCAAGCTGAGATCCTTACAAGTAATGCATCAGGCCAAGTCCTGACCACAGGGACACAGGACCTTTCCCTTCAGTTGACTACATGAGTGCAAGTGGAGATTTTTGCCTTGCAATCGCAACTGAGTAAACAGCACAGCTGCTAATGAAGAGCAGGAACACACTACCTCGCTTTAGCAAAGACGTTCACACAAAACCCACCACCCATATTTTAAGTACTTGGTAAGCAAATGCAGTTCCACACACACAAAGGGGACAGTTGAAACAGAGGGTGTAATCTCAACACCTTCTCAAGATCCTTAAGTCACAGGCTACGGCAACTGAAGCAGCACAGCCGAGGCGCAGCACGGGCTGCACAGGTTCAGCACTCCCTGACACACATCTCCCCAGCAGGCCTCCAGAGTGGCCACCTTAGACCTCCCTCTTGCAGCTACCACAACACATGAGAAATACCCACTAAATTGTTTGGTACCTTTTGTTTAAACTTCTTGGTTAAAATGTGCTCTGGCAACAGCAGAGCCTGATTTTACCTGCCAGGGTAACAAGTGATTGAAATGCATTTGTCTTAAGCTGCTTTGTTACCACCCCCACCATCTTGGGTCATTTTTTTTCAGGCACTCAAAACGACACAGAATTGGGTACACCAGCACACCAAGGCTCTAATTGGAAGAGTTACTATACTTAGTGAACAACTTCAGGAAACTTTGGCCTATGTTAATGACAAAATATGATGCTCGCATATTAAACACACCAAACCAGTTCTTAGAGATGATACTAATGGTGACCTCCTGATAATGTCCAGGGAAAGCGCACATTTATCAGTGCTTTGCAGCATTATTTTGGCATACAGGTCACATGGCGACTTCTTAGTTTTTAAACATCATTCTGTTGTCTGAGCACCCACACATTGTGTTTAATAGAAGTTAAATCATTATTTTAGTTAATGGGCAAAGTTGGAAGAGCTTTTCAAACAGGAAGCTAACATAATCACAACTTCAAGCCATGACAAGGCTGTCACAGTTTCTGAAAAGACACCAATTTGAAAAAACAAAAAAGATTAAAAAAATTTTCTTCATTTTGTGATGACACATTCAGGTTATTTTCCAACATTCTGCAAAGACTAGAAGTTACCTAACATTTTTGACTTTGTGTAGTAAAGGTCAGCTACCTGTGAACTTCTCTGATAATCAACCATGGACTGCAATGTGCATGCCCTTTGTGGCAACTCCAGGTAGCAATCACATTGTTTGTACTCTGGCAATATTAAGGATTCCTAGTGAAGGCCCAAAGCCTCGTTTTTCATTATTTTTTTCCTCCAGCAGCACAAAACATTACGACCAAAAGAGACATGCAACATGAGACATGACAATGAAAAAAGGTATGTTAAAAAAGTCAGTAATTTGGAAAGGTTACTTAAACAGAAGCAACTCCCTCCCCCCCCAGTTCCCACAGACAAGGAAAACAGGGTTGTGGATTGGTGCTTTTCCTTATACTTCAACATGGAAAACACATCTTGTTTCTCTTATTCGGGAACAATAAACAGGTTGTTTCTAGAGTGAACAGCCCAGCCCAGCAGGACTCTAGATTTAGAGTAGGGAGTAGAGGTCATGCAGCAGTGAGCTCAGAAGACAGCACTGTCTATTTTGAAGCATGAGTAGGTTCATTAAAAGCTCCTGCCAGAGTCACCTATAGGAGCAAACTGCAGCTATATGCAATTTTTCATTTATTGGCTATGTTTATTGGAATGGTAACAAGCTATGTTCAAGGTTTTCAAGTTCTCCATCCCCAGATGCTGATAAAAATCAAAGGAAATGCTCATATAAAGAAGTCTGCATCAACAAAATTGAAAGAAAACAATTTTCCACTTATTCTTGGCTTGACTTAAAGCAATCAAAAAAAAGTTCTTTCAGTGTTAAAGGGGAGCCACCCACTGACCATACTCTTCTAGGTTTTATATTCGTATCTCTCTACACCATGTGACAAAAGTGGAAAAAGAATCTTGCAGTTACATAGCCCAGAAATTTATTGAATATTCGCTCAAATACATTCTGTATAGAACTGTTCAGCTTGCTTGGTTTTGGTGCTCCCAGGAAAGATCAGTAAGAGATGCATTGAGCAGTAAACACCAGTTAGGATTTGTTATGTATGAAAGTGTTAAGCATGGGGCCGCAACCTCCCTCTGGCCAGACTGGTGTCTTGAATTTGACTAGGAATCTTCCCTGCAAAGGATTCAACTTGTGTAAGTTGCTGCATCACATGTTATTTAGAAGAGCCTTTCACATATTGGTCTTTTTAAAACAGTAACACATTTCAAATATTTGCATTTAAAGTTTTCAATACTGGAAACATTTAGTCCAGAGTGTTTGCAATGGGGTCTCTAATTTTTCATACGGTCTGTCTCTTCTAAATATCTGAGAATATTTAGTCTTCAGTTTTGGCTTCCATTTCCTCAGTATCATCATCCCCATCCACTTCAGCATTTTCCCTCTCCAGTCTCTCCAACTGCCTCGCAAGCTCAGTCTCATCTGTGTCAGTAACCACCTTAGGCTGGAAAAAAAAACAACCCAAAACAGAACACATGGTAAACTGTCATTAAAAAAGATCATATATATTTGTAGGCTCTGATTCTACATAAAGAGCAAGAGATAAAATACATCCTGAAGTCATACAATAAAAAAACCAAACAGGAAAATTAGGATTTTGGGCCATTTAAGAAAGATGGATGTTTAGGGCTTCTTTAGTTTCTTAACTTTTTGCTAAAGTTTCTCCTAGCACTACTGACTTGCTCTACTTTAAAAGTGCTGCAAGGAAAAATTACATTTTAGAATGTAATGTGTTCTTACCTCCATCTGCACATTGAAGACTCCTCTCTTCTCCTCAATTTTTTCTTTAATTACAGCCATGGCTTGATTTAGAACAGAAAGCCCTTCAGTTCTCTCCAGTGTTGTTGTTGTCATCACGTAACGAGGAGGGGCTATCAGATTGATCTATCACATTGTAGGGATGGAGGGGAAGGAAAAAAAGCAAACTCGGTAACAAAAAGCAAAGAAAGAAAAACCTCAAAAGCAAAGCAAACTGAGCAACATAGTTCTGAATATACAGTTCAATAAAGAAACAGCTTCCCATCAGAAAAAGCCTTTCTAGAAATATAAACAGCTTGGAAGGAAATGGCAGACAAGAAAGTACACGGCCTGTCCAATTTCCAACACCAACATCAGTTATTTCTACACAGAATGCTTATTTAGGCAAATACTGCTAAGCAGAGAGAATATCCACTTTGCAGATCAGTAGAACAGCCTATCACATAGTTTTTCAAACAGCTAAAAGACTGGGACAACCAGTACGTTGTTTCAGGTGGGAGGTTGGTTGTGTGGGGCTTTTTGTTTGTTTTGGTGGGTTTTTTGTGTGTGATTTTGGTTTTGGTTTTTGTTTGTGGGGTTTTGTTGGGTTTCTTGTTTGGTTTTGGTTTTATTTTTTGTTCGGGTTGTTTGATTGGTTTCTTTTGGGTTTTTTTGTTGGTTTTATTTGGTTTGTTGTTGTTGTTGTTTTGGTTTTTTTTATTTTTGTTTGTTTTGTTTTTAAGATGACCGGATAAGTAAACTTTTCTTTCTGTTACAAGAAACCATTTTCAAAGATGGGAGTACTTTCAGGCTTTTTGAAAACACTTGTTCAGTAATGCACTCAATATCTGAAAGTCACTGCAGAGAAAAACTAGGCCTGGGTACAGAAGCCACTCTACCAACACTCAAACATATATGGACCACACATTCTTACATAATCTTACACCCAAAACCAGAATTTGCTGCTTCCTACCTAAGGCGGCATAAAGGAGCAGTAGGTACCTAGTGCGCCAACACTAGAGTTCAGTAAATTAAACAGAGTAAATACAGCTTCTTGAACTTGGGAAGCCAAAGCACAGTCACAGGGACAACTGGCAGCACACAGCTGAAAGGAACTGTGCTACAGCCCTGATAAAGAATAATCAGAAAGCAAGTACACGGCTTTCCAGACTCAACTACACAATTGTGACAATTGCAACCGCAAGCTACTGATACCTAAGGGCATCAGAAAACCTTGCTTTTGACTTCACTATTAAGACAGACACTTACTTTAATGGGCATGTTCTCCGTGGAACAGTTCAAGCCTGCTCTCAAAGCTTCTTTTACTGCATCTATGCCTTCATAACCATAACATGCAACCTCAATATCTAGGAAAGAGGAATACAAATAAAAGTTACCAAAAGCTGTAGACTCCTTAAAGCTTTTCAACCTAAGCTTTAATAAAGCTTTTTAGTAACCAGTGTTTATCCAGAATGAGAGCCTCAATAGCTCCCAAAGCTGAGGAAGGTATTTCTCTTTCTTGACTTGTAAGTTGAGGTAAAAGTCTTCATAAATTCTTTAGATGTACAACACTTTACACTGTGCTTTGACAAGCCAAATTATGGCTACAGCATATGTGGCTATAAGAAATTATACAGCCACATTCACTTGTCTCTCACCCAATAAACTCAACAGGAATAATTATGTACTTCACATGGAGAAATAAATATATAAAAGCAATAAAATCCAGAGAAAACAGAAGATCTATGATGAAAAATGGAACTTAAAAAAAGTTTCATAGAATTCTGCCAGCAATTATTCGGGGGG
>NW_010192697.1:0-2589 GCF_000695765.1 Mesitornis unicolor | reverse complement strand
AGGACCTGCCCTTCTTGAACCCATGCTGACTATGTCTGATCACTTGGTTGTCCTGCATGTGACATGTGATGATTTGTTTCATCACCTTCCCTGGCACTGAGGTCAGACTGACAGGTCTGGAGTTCCCCGGGTCTTCCTTCCGGCCCTTCTTGTAGATGGGCGTCACGTTTGCAAGCCTCTAGTTGACTGGGACCTCCCCAGTCAGCCAGGACTGCTGATAAATAATGGAAAGTGGCTTGGTGAGCACTTCTGCCAGCTCCTTCAGGACCCTGGGGTGGATCCCATCTGGCCCTATAGACTAGGTCTCTTTTCAGCCAGGCTGGTCTTCTTCCCCACCAGCTTGTTTTCTGACACACGGGGACGTATCAAAAATAATGCCCCGCTGTGTAAGGAATGCCCTTCCTGTGCCCAGGTGTCATAAACCATGTCAAACTGTATTGCACTCAAGTTTCTGATGTGCAGGTTATTGCTGATCACTTTAACCTGTAGAATCCATACATGGAGAGCAGATTTTCCTAAGCCAATTGCAAGGCTTTTTACCAAGTGCCTTGAAAGTGCCTGCCAAAGGGAAGTTGCCCTTTGAGAGGCCAGAGGCTCATAAAGGGTTTGTGTCTGGACAATCTCTGTACCTCTCTCCTAAAACACTCATAAGCAGGACTAAAAGTACATCTTCTGCTCTAACAGTTACAGGAAAGATGACTGACTTAAATAGTGTGATCAGGGAGGAATTCACAGGGATTTTTGCTTTTTAAGCTCTTTTGGTGTAGGACCACGCTCTGGGAAGAGTATTGGTGCTCAGAAGTGCACGAACAAGGCTCTCTATAGGCACTTTATCTTGGAGGGAGACTTAAGCCTATTAGGAGGAAGGTCTTTTGTGTAAGCAGTTCAGGTCTCATTTTGTGAATACAGCCTGTAGCAAATAATCTCAAAATGGAGCTGGGGAAAGAAATGCTAACAAAACTGACATTGCCTTCTACAAAGGCAATGGCTGGGCAGCTGCGGTTGTGGCAGCGACAGGAAGCATGGCTTCTGCCAGAGCTTGTCACAGCCAATTTTTATTAGACCTCCAAAGGCACCTCTGTGACCAGGAGACCAAGTTCCTGCCAGATGTTAAGTTTCTGTGGTGCTTTACTCTCCAGCATGATAATTCTGTTTTTAGAAAAAGTTACAGCAATGGAATTAAAATAGGGGAAATGTAGTTTTTGCTTCAGCTCTTCAAAATAACAAAGCCAACTTCACTCAAGCCTCCCAAAATTTTTTTCCCTTCCAATAACCCTTCTGGATTCAGACTGTATGCAGCACTTGCTACCTGTGTTGCTTTACATTTTCGCTTTTGAACATTTTAATCATGTAATGCACAGTGTAAGTGTATAAAAAGCAAACCATTAATTCTGAATTTTTGGAACAGGTTTTTCAGTAAGGCATGTTGTGTATAGAGTAGCTTCCTTTCCAGTGTAAGTACAGTTATATCTTTAAATAATGAAATATATCACCCAAGAGAAAATAATAAATACATTAGTTCAAAGCAAAACAAAATGCTTAATACTTATAAAAAAGAAATACGAACAAAATAAATACATCATTGTGTCACCAGTCTTTCCAACTGAATCTTTTCCAAAGTAAATAAAAAATCTTATTGAAATTGTTTCTAGTTATCATGATCTCACTAGGTAACGAAAGGATTTTCTTCAATAGCCTGTTATAACTAAGTTATAACTCAGTCATTATAACACAGTGAGGTAATTTGCTAAAACACCTGCCTCTGATGAGCAAACCTTTCCATCTGGCAGAACCCAAATAGACACAAACAAACTCATGTCAGTTTTTCTTACCAAAATATAGAAAAAAATAACCTCCTTTTGCTCTGATAGAATGGGCCTTTGAACTGCAAGAACCAAAATTTGTTTCTTTTTTGATGCCCTTTTCTTACCCTCATACCCAGAGACTTGGCCCTAGCTGCAGGAGTGTTGATATCATGCCACCTTTGAGATGGATTACATCATAACGGGGAATGTGTTTGCAATATAAACCTTCCACCAAGGAACCAGACATAATTAAAAGTTGTTGGAACTTGTTAGCTTTAGAGAGACAGCACTTATGGATAGTTTGTTTTCCTAGTAGGTTTTTTTTGTTGTTGTTGTTTAAAGACTCTATCTTTTTAACGTGCTAAGGAAATTTCCACTGTTTTTTACTAAAAAGCAAGGTACTGCTACATGCACAAAACCCTAACTCTACAGACTACACTTTTCACAAAAAAACAACAAAGAAAAAGACTGACAGCTTTTGCATTCTCAGGAGACCTATATAGAATTGTAATTATTAAAATTAATGCTGAATGTCAACTCAATTACGTCAACTCTTCATTCTTTAAACCATACCAATATTGCTGCTCTTCCATGATAATTTAAACTCAGATGGAATGACCAAATTTTCTTTGTAATTTTTTTAAACTACACATATTTTCTCCTCAGTAAATCTTAACAGTAAACATATGATAAATGTGCACATGTATTTCATATGAGCATTTTGCTGAGTGCTGGGTGCTGGCTCATGCTCAGCATGGGTGCTGAGGGAGCTGGCTGAGGTCAT
>NW_010192696.1:0-20850 GCF_000695765.1 Mesitornis unicolor | reverse complement strand
ACCTTCTTGGGTCTCTTCCAACTGGAATGAGTCTGAATTTGAAAATACTCCTTGTTCTAAATTGGTGTGAGGGATGGAATGAAGGACCTGCTTAGGCTCATTGTGTTGGTTTCTTGACTGGTGCAGACTCTGCTGCCAGGCTGGAAGTCTACTAAAAGTAATTGTAATGTTGTATAATAGCAGTGTATCTTCTGTATGTGAGCTGTTACATGGAATAGCTGAAGCTTGTATTTGCAGAGTGTACAGGTATCTGTGTTGTGACCGTTGCCTGAGCATCAGGGAGTTTGGTGGTATTTCTTGTTTTCCAAGACACAGGGAGATGTGATGAGAGTAAGGGCTGAAAATTCTGTCAGGAATTAATGAGCATGTATCCCTCCTGTCCAGTGACACTCCTTCCCTGTAGTATCTGCTCAGGTGTCAGCGCTCTGGTGACTGTAGCATTTAGAGTTGAGTTGGGAATTTCTTCTGGAGATACTTCCTGTGTAGGTAGCATTTCTTGTCAGTTATATTTTGTTTGTTTTTTTCCCCAGCCACCAATGATCAACCTGAGTTTGGACGATGACGTGCAGTTTGTAAGAAGTAAGTTGCTGTGTTTCGTGTGTGAAGATTAATCTTGAAGTATTTTGTGCTTTTTTTTACAATGCTGAGTACATGCTGTAAACAAATGAGAAATTGTTACCTATCTGATATAGGCAGAACAACGGCAATGCTGCACACTAAATTAAATAACTGATATAAAGCAACACATTCTTCTTAGTTTTTCCTCTTTAAATCTGTTGCAAGGATACCTTCCCACTGCTGTAAAGAAAACAACTTATGAGAAAAGTGAGTTAGCAAAAACTGGAACATTGTGCTGGCAAACATTGATTTTTCAACTGGTATTAACAAATGTAAATACAAGCTTTAGTGAATTTGTGTTGTG
This sequence comes from Mesitornis unicolor, assembly GCF_000695765.1. Classification (NCBI taxonomy): domain Eukaryota; kingdom Metazoa; phylum Chordata; class Aves; order Mesitornithiformes; family Mesitornithidae; genus Mesitornis; species Mesitornis unicolor. The sequence goes on along the minus strand of NW_010192696.1, from coordinate 19,928 downwards.
TGGTTTTTTTTTTTCTTACCAGTTGAACAGCCTTACACATCACTGAGTTGTTGAACCTGTCACTTTGTGTTAAAGAGTGTGCAATCTTGCAGCCATAGAATGAGTGTGATATATACTATGAGTAAAAGTGTACGTCTTGTTCATCCTAGGAAAAATACTGAAGTTTGCTGTAGAGTGTTTCCTAGGGAAGTTTCCTTACATATGCAGCAACATGCATGAACACAGGTACACACATATTTATGCATACATTAATAAAAACATAAAGTTAAACAAGCTGTTCGTCCGTAATTTTTCTGCTGTTTCTGCAAATATGCTGGTAATGGATACACATATCACAGGGATCTCTCTTAAACCTATGGTGTACTGATATCTGTAGATCTTTGTTTCATAAGTAAATTAAACAATGGCATCACCAATGCTTTCGCCTCGAGTCCAAACAGTACAACTGGAGTGTCCGTATATTAAGGTGTTGGGCTCCAAAACAGTTTGGTCATATCCAGGCTGCAACAATTGCTGAAACCAAACTAACTCCTTAACCATGCCTGAATGATATTTGGGAGATCTGCTAGTTAATCTGGGGCAAAAAGAGTGTGAAAAAACATCTTTTGACAGTGTCACGATGTTTTGACATCGTGGAGCAGATGACAGAGCTGCAGTTCTCTGACAGTGCCCAGACACTATCTGTAGTTAGTCAGAGGTTTCATTGGTATTCATTCAGTAGTCTGAGCTCATGTCCTACAGAACATACAGTGACATAACTATTAATATTCATACTAGCGGTCTGAAGTCATGAATGTTGAAAGGATGAAGATGTATGCTTGCTTTAAGATGCAATCATTGCAAACAAATGAAGGTATATGTAGTGAAAAGGTTTTATATGATGCCATTGCAATGTCAGCATCAATACTGACTTTTCAAACTTTTATCTTCATTGCTGCTTCATCAGTATTGTTTTTTTTTTTAGGAACACTTCATACTCCTGTAGTAGTTTACCCTAAATATTCTGTCAAAACTTTACAGGAACTCTGAAAGTCAAAAAGCCTCGATTTGATGCATCCTTGGTTTATTTGACCCGAAAATTCATGGATCTCGTCAAAACAGCTCCAGATGGTGTCCTTGATTTAAATGAAGTAGCAACAACACTTGGAGTACGAAAGCGAAGGGTGTATGACATCACCAATGTGTTGGATGGAATCCACTTAATTCAGAAAAGATCTAAGAATCTTATCCAGTGGGTGTGAGTTGGCTTTGAAACTTCTAATTTCTGAAACTGTAAAACCCAAGAATGTTAAGTAATGTTTATAACTTTGATAGCATTTTTAAGCATGTTGAATTACTTTCAATATATAAAAATATTTTAAATTTGTCTGTACCTTAGGCTGTCTGAACTACTTATTATGCTAACAAGTATCAAGTGCAAAAGTACAACGAAGCATATTTCAGCAAAGAATGCAAGTGTTCCTTGTTGTTTTCTATTAGTATACTTTGTGTTCAGTGAACAGACTGTTATTTATATAAACATGCTAGTCAACTTTCATATTCTTCTAGAGGTTCTAATCTTGACCAAGTTGTTGGAAAAGCACCACAGCAGCAAAACCTTAAAGATGAACTTTCTGACTTGTCAGCCATGGAGGAAGCTCTGGATGAATTAATCAAGGATTGTGCTCATCAGTTATTCGAATTAACAGATGACAAAGAAAATGCAAAATATCCTTTTAACTCTTGCATTATTTTAACACGTTTTTGGTTGCAAGTACCTAGGTATCTAGTAGTGGGTGTAGGCTGATACCACAAGTATGCAGTAGTACTTGATAATTAGTTTTATAATAGGGAAATTATTGGTTATTTTATATTACTGTATTATGTGCCTGCTTTGCAATGTCATGTACAGTCTAGCCTGCTTCTCAGAGGAGTGCTAGTTGTGTCACCTTTCCACTGCAGAAGAAGGGAAGTGGGGCAACGGTCTTAGTACCCTGACCATTGCCTTGCTCTCTCCACTATAGAGTAAAGTTGTCTCAAGGGCAGGTCTTGACCTACCAGTGAGACTGAGTTGCTTAGTGACATGAGAAAGGACCCAAAACAGTCCCAGTGGCCTGTTGCTGAGAGGATATAATGGTACATTGGTTGTGTCCTAATACTGTTCTGTCTCTGGTAGAGTTTCCAGTGCAGTCTTATCTTTTGTATGGGTTTTGATAACAGAAAAGGGATTTCCTTTAATATGCCATAAACATTGGATTTTGGTATTGGTTACATAAAAATACTACATAGCTCCCTTGTCTGGCAGAATATTAAGATCTGTGCGCAAATGAAATGCGTCTGTTTTCTGTATGGTATCAGGAAAACTTCTCATTACACTTTACCTGTTCTGGTTAAGAAAAAATTCCATTGTTTTCCAGGAAATTATTTACATGCATAATTACTACAAAACAATGTTTTGCCCAGTTTCTCAAGGGCAGCATTCCCTCTGCTTTGTAGACTTATGACAGCATCTGTGAAATTGTTTGTCAAACGTAGCCTTTTAATACTGAATATTTCAATATATTTTTAAACCTTTTTCCTTCCTAGAGATAAAGAAAAAAGATTTTCCACTTGTTAGATAATTTTACAAACCTAGCATTAAATTAACCTCAGTTGAACTATTTACCGTTCTTCTTAAGTTGGTATCCCGCATCAACATATCTTAACATCATACTCTTTGCTTCTGCCCATTAGCAAATTACTTCACAGAATCCTTGACCAATGTATACGCTAGCTTATGTGACGTATCAGGATATCTGTAGCATTCAGGCATTTCAAGAACAGATTGTGATTGCAATCAAAGCTCCAGAGGAAACCAAATTGGAAATACCAATTCCTGGCGAAGTAAGTTTTATACATTCCTGTCTTAAGGGAACAAAACTTCTCAAATTTGATTTTTTGCAGCAGCAATCAGTAATAGACTTCCAGTTTCTTTGTCGTATATAGCAAATATTGGTACTTTATTGTACTTGTGTTCCAGTAAACAGTGCTGTAGGGATAATAGTCAAAACTTATTTTCAGGGTGTGTTTTTTGTTTATCTAAACTAATAAACAGTAAACATGTCTGAGTTTTAGTTATTTGGTTTTGCTAGAGAGAATGGAACAGCTGTAATAAATGTCACTTTTTTTTCCACTGTCAGTTTCTTAGATAATTAGTAGGATAATTAAACTTCTAAATAGCTGTTATTTGTATACTAAAATCTACAAAAGTTGTAAATGTAATCATACAAAGCAATAAGCAAAATTTTATAATGAACTTAACAGCATGTAAATGCTGTCTTACTGCTTAATGAGCAGACAGCTGTTGTTACTATAATACTGAAGTATGAAATGCACAGCATGGTTGACAAAGGAAAACGTTTTGGCACTCTAGCAGATCATGTCAGGATTAATTCTCCATGGAGGTGGGAGGCTGTGCCCTGTCCTCACCTCATTATACAAGTCATGTCTACCCATTCAGGTCGTGTAGAAGAGCCATAGCTCTGACCTCTGCACCCAGTCCCACTGCACCTTGGCCTACAGACTGGGAACCCACTCTTTAAAGTAGTACTGTGAAAGAGGGGAAATCATGGAAGCTTAAGATAACAAATGGAGCTTTCATTCTGTTTTCTTTCTGTGAGTGCATTTTGTATAATGTTCTTAATAGTGTTGTCATCAAATTTACATTGCTGCGTGAATAGAAAGGGAGGTGATACTGTAGGAAAAGGAGATACGAATCAATGGAACCAGAAGACTTGGATCCACTGCATAGATCTCCAGTGGTTTTACTGGTAAAAGGAGCTGGCTCTCATCCCATGGAGATTAAAAAGATTTCTGAGGCTTCCTGAAGAAAAGGAAGGCAGGATTTTAAAAGCTGCATTTTAGAGAGAGCAGAATCTTCCCTCTGTTGTCCATTAAATTTTATTTGCTCTGTGCCTTGCAATGTGATGCCTGCTGAAGGAAAGCAGTAAACATAATACGATTTAGTTGCTTTGCCATATTATTAAAACTGCTGTATGCTCTGGTTTGTTTTCTGATGCATAACATTGATTTGTCAAGTTTTTAATTTTCTTACTCTTCCTAAATGTATAGTAAATAGCCATAATTTATGTGGAACTGGTAACATAATTTTAAATAGTTATGTCATTGCTGTATTGGTTTTGTTCTTAATCTATTTGCTTTAAAATGTGTGCAGAATAGATAACTGATGTGTAAGACTTGTTCTTTGATTTTTATGCAAGTCGCTGTTTTATAGGATTGCATAGAAGTACATGTGAAGAGCACAAAAGGACCCATTGATGTGTATCTATGTGAGGTGGAACAACAGAAGCCAGGTGCCAAAACTTTTGAAGACATGGATACTGTCACATCTGAAACTGAGCCGCCCATTCCTCCTGATGAAGGTAGTGTCTTCCATTTACATTTTTATCCCCATGTAACGACTTTTTTCAAGGCAGTCATGCCATTCTAATAAAGTTGAAAACTATACTGTACAAGTTCATTTTCTGGGCATAGTTTGCAGGCCAAGATGTGTGGCAGTATAGGAAACACCTGAAGGAGAAGTATGCGCTGTTGTGTTACCTCACAGCAGCGGGAGGTCAGAGAGCCGGGCACGTAGCAAGGTGCTCTTCTTCCCTGAGCCTTTCCTTCGTCTGCTTGTTCCTGGTTTCCTGTCAGAGCTGCACTGTGGATGGAACAGCATGTGTCGGTTCTCAGCTGCTTCACTGCACTGTCCAGCAGCTCAGCTGAAGTAGTTGTCATGAGAGTCAAGCTGCTGTTTCAAACAAGAGTGTGCTGCTCTTGCTCATTACTGCCCTGTTTACAGGAGGGCAGACAGAAGAGGGGATGTAGTATTTTGATCTCCTAAAACAAGATTGGCTGGAATGTGGTCTCTCAAGAGCTCCAGTGCTGCAGGAACTGCAATAGCTCAGAACACAAAAGATAAATTATTTTTAGCAATGCTGCTTTATGGTTGAGGGGAAGAGTTGCCTTTTTAGTCTTAGGCATTTTTTTACTTTAGTTTGCTTGTGAAATTACTGCAAATTATATTTCCTATCATGACAGTAATTGTATTCCTTTTTTTACTTTCCTTTCAAAGCAAGATCTCCGGGGGAAGAAAAACACAAACCACCTGAGATGACAGATTAATTACAACTCAAAAATCTAATACAGAATGTAAATATCTGTGTTACAGAGCTTTCCCAAAGCTGCTTGGATCTGCAGACTTACTAAGCTGAAATGTTCTAAAGTGTTTTAAATTTAAAACAGCAGTTGGTTGGTTGAGTGTTTTCACAGGTTTGCTTATCTTCCCAAGTCAAAAGACAACAGTTCCTAGAGTAGGTTTTTAGGAGCTTTGTTTTCATAATTGCATGTGATCTACAGAGCTTTGGGAAAAATGTTCTTTTTGGCTTATGAAATAATTTTAATTGATGGAAAACATAGGCAATTAATTACTTCTAAAAACGAAGATTTGAGAATTGTTTCTGGAACGATTCACAACCTTTATGAGAATGTATATAATAAATGCACTTTTCAGTTCTGAGGCTGCACTACTAAGCAGGACTGTCAAATACAAGTGTAACAGAACAGTGTATGAGAAGCCTTCACTATAAGGAACAAGATGTAAATATTGTGAGAGTTATGCCTTACACTGTGTAGACGCTGTTTGCATTCTTTGCATCCAGCTCTGCATGAACTGTGGTATCAACACTGAAGTGAAATAACTGGGCTTTTTGTATATATGTGTATCATGTCTAGGGTAGTTGCTGATGTAGATTTATTGAGATGGTTTGCATTTCTGCCTTTGTACAGCAAAGAAATAAAATAAGCTTATAAAAATATTAAATAGTCTAAGTGGTCTGTCTAATGAAACGGTGTGTTGTCTTTGTTGGAATTCACTGGGTAACTGCAAACGTTAAAACATGGTGCTGGCAGCTTGCAGTTAGATCAGATTCTTGTGATGCCTCAATACTGTAGGAAATTTCAGAAGAACCATGATGATCAATGACTACTTGAAATTGGTCTTTTCCAGAGTTTATGTACAGCATAGCTTTAGCCTTGTACTCCCACTCTTTGTGGCTTTAGTTTGCAAAAATACATAAAATACTTTAGAACTACATCTGTATTCATCCATCTTTAGTATTTGTAAAATGAAGCTTCAGACTTTTGATACTGGGCTTTCAAAAGTGAATTAACTGTCACTGTACAAATGCTGTACTTAGACTCATTTCACTCCAGTACTGAAAAGTGTACTTCACAGTTTTCTGTGTGTAGAGTGGTTAGCTGTTGATTGGTTTTGTCTGTTTTTAAATGAGAACTCCAAGTCCACCTTTTCCCAATCACAGAGTACCAGCACGTACCCATCTACTCGCAAGTGGGAACAACGAAACTAATACACCCCCGAATGTTTTAACCAGCAACTCTACAGCTATTTTAGGCAGATGTTGTGAAATTAGATGTCCTGTATTCTACTATTAAATACAAATAAGGTAGGGCAGTTGCCACTGGAGAGCTTAAATATACCTAAACGCAGATTGAGAGTTAATCCAGTTTTCTATAGGGTTCACTAGTTCTGCATAGTGTTACCACTATCCAAATTGGGAAATACAGTGGGTGCAAGCTGGTGTCTGAAAGTCATCTTGGCTTCTGTATGTGCTACCAACTCACAGAATATAGGACTTCAGCATTGGATATTCCTTCTGCATCTCTATAAAACACAAACTGCAGGCTGAGCTGTTACAATAATAACTAAAAGCAAAGTGAAACTGTATTACATGATCACAGTAACAGTGGTGAAGCTGGGGGTGGGAGTTAAAATTACGAAATCATCTGTTTGCACGAAAAGGTTGTCCTTTTTCTTCAGTGACTGGCTTCTTTGCAGATGCTGAACTTGCTATGTGATTTTTACATTGCTGTTCTGTTTTGGTGGGGAGAGAGGTCTGTGTGTAAGACAGGTATTGATCCCCCTACACTGGTTCGACACCTTGAGGTAATGTTTGCTGTGAAACATAAAAGCTTCCAGCACCACCAACTAATCCTGAATACTATGTGTGAGTGTGGGATTTTGTTAGGTGACGATACAGCTTTTTGAACTGCAGAGTAAGGAAGTGTACTTTCACAAAATAACCATCTTATAAATGATAAAGAAGTCTGACTTCAAAAGCAGCACATGCTTTAATTGAAACAATAGGGATTTGTAATTTTGAACAAATCTCTAGTGATTCTTTCTCTCCTCCTTTCTGCAGGTTTTCTAGCTGTAGAATTAATTTTTGTTGTGATTATTGTCTTAAATACTTTTTATTGTTTTAGTAATGCACCTTCAGTGGAACAAATGAACTTTTAAAGATTAAACCACTCTGGTGTTACTACTTGGACACTTACAGTATTATCCATTTGCCACACTGGAAAAGCATGTGCTGTATAAGCTCAGTACGTTAACTGGCTGAAAAGATTACACTTGGACTGTGGGGAAAAGTTCCTGAGTGATGCTGAAGTTCACGTAAAGAGTACATGTGATAGGAGCTTACTCTGAATTTGTATAACAATGCTTGATTTTTTCTGAAATGTTACTAAGATTAAAATATTTTTGTTGTGTCCATATATGTCCATTTTCAGCATATTTTTATGTGTAAGCATTTCCCTCAGCTATTTGAGGCCTCTGCCTGTAGTAAGTTAAAAAACTCTAATAACGTTTTTGTCTTTCCTTCAAAAGGAATGGCTGAGCATCTAAATGCATTAATCAGCAACAGCAACAGCCAGGATCTGTAATTATAAAATGGCCTGAGTTTGCTGACTCCGTAATTGGAACAAACACTGCAAGTTGCCAGTTCAGCCCTTATTTGGTATGGGAAATTACTTGTCAGAGCTTTCAGATGTGAATTGTAGTTTCTAAATAACACGATTTGTAAAGAACAGACAAGATTGCATTAAATTATTATCTTTTGGAAAGCACTTAGAGCAAATTACTTCACTTTGAATAATTTTTTTTATTGTGTGTGAAGAGCCTCACTTATAAGCATAATTAAATTACACTATTTTCAAAAGTCACTTTAGCTCCTGTAATTTTCAGGGCTGCCGTGATCCATGAATAACACCAGACACTGCTGTTAGCTGGGCACTCAGACATCAAACCAAGCTTCCCAAAAGTTAATTGTGATCTCTTTATGATCCCTAAAACACCTACGAAAACAGGAAAATATCCACACGCTGCCTCCATCCCTTACACTAAAGCAAGTTGCACAGATTTTGTAGTAGGGAGCAGAGAACCATTTTTACTGCTGCTTCCCACAGATCATCTAAGAACCTTTTTGCCAAGCAATGCTCTTGTCACTAACACCAGTAATACTTTAGTTTTGCCTAAGAAACCATTTCTTGTGGCAAAAATCCCCCTGGTAGAGACAGATTCAACCTTAACTGTCTGGCAATGCATACAAGCCCTTCAAACTCGTGAGAAGCTATCAGAGATGACAATTTCTGTCCTTATTCAGCTGCAGGTAAAACAAACACTTATAAAATGATGCAAAATGATCCCATCCTGGGAGAATATTCATGAGGGAAATACAGAAATTTGCCTCAAGAACTGCAGGATCAATTCTTCCTGTGCTTAGAGGTTTGAAAATAGAAGTAAAATACTGTGAAAGCATTAGTGTTGCTTCTCTTTTGAGATCAAATGAGTCTTAATTGCAGATTTTTCTTGGAGAACTGACAAATATGAATGTCAGCCTCTGAACTGCCAAAGTTGACAGAAAGGTTGGCAGGCTCAATGCACAGATCAGCGGGTTTGATTTGTTTGGAAAGTATCAAAAACACTGACAGCCCTGGGCCACCAAATAGCACAAAAGGAAAAAATGGATTACTGTATAATATTTATTAATTGTGTGTTTCTTCCAGTCTGAAAGACTGCAGATCACTTCATAGATTCTTAAAAACAAGTCTCTTCTATGTGAAAATATCTTTTATTCCTAATCTGTAAATACTGTTCCTTTATACTCTGGACAGAAGGGGTTGGAAGGCTGTCCAGATATTGTCTGCATGCTCTGTGTGTGTCTCTCAGGATTTGTTGCCTAGAAATGAAAACAAGACAACAATAATTATTTACATAGATGTTGCCTGAAAACTGCTCGGGCATTTATGCTCCCTTTGTCGGCTTTATGCCAATGGACCATTTCTTCAATTGACAAGTGGGAGCTGTTTTTGTGACATAAGGAGGGAAGGCTGCAAAACAGTGTTTGTGATTTGGAGAGGAAATGATACAGCTGTAAAGGGAAAAAATCCCCCCGATGCCACTTTAAAATATCTTTTTATCACCTTTGAAATCAAAACCTGATCAGGATAGTGGTTGTTCATTTAATTAATCACTTCTGATCAGTTTAACAAAATCAAGGTTCAACTAGAAATAGTCATTTGGCCATGTGCTTTATTGACAGCAAATGATGGCTTTGAAATAGCACGAGTAAGATGAATAAATGATACTTGAAACTGAATTGTTACCCTTAAGTATTTTGCATAGGTAATTCTCAGTTTAAAAGTAATAATGGATTCACAAAGGTAACACTGGTAGTGCAGACAAATTACTGAGATACAGAGCTGTGATTATGAGAACGATGAGATCTGAGGGTTCTGTTTTACTACAGACAAGATCTCAGTGTGGGCTGCTCTCCAAGGACATTTTACTTACACATAAACCCAAATATCCTTTCAACACCACATCACACTGCCATCAGGCAGCCTCTGGACAAATCACCCCTGTCTGCTGTGCCCGTTTGCAAAAAAGGGGTGACTGCCTTGATCTCCTCTGCAAAGTCTCATCGGTTCTGCTCTGCAGTGACTAAGAGCACACCAGCTTCCCCAGGACCCACAGGATGCTCACCCTGGAATCCCCAGCACCAGCAAGGGTAGTCCTTGGACTTCTTGCTGTGCTTCAGGATGCAATCACGGTGGGTGCCAGGACCTCCCAGGTGCCTCAGGAGAGCATCCTCTCCAAAGACAGCACCAGAAAGCTCTCCACCATCCTGAAAGATGCTGCCCCAGGGCTTATTGATGCTCGCAGTCTTTACTGCATGTCCTTTAACAAATTAAATGGCAAAATAAATTCAATGTTCCAAACACATAATCATAATCAGCATCTTATTGACAATTTTAATTAAGAAGCCAAAGTGTATGAATGTACAAATAAGTGTTCATTATGTTTGTTTTACACACAGTGGTTGTTTTTTCCTTTGCTATCCTACGTCCTGTATTATAAGACAGGAAAATCTGCAACATCTGATTAATCTTCAGTATAACTTGCATTTTTTCAATGATGACAAAATTGCTCCCTCTCTATGTTAAATAATTGGACATTTAAAAAAGCTTAGAGGTAAGATTAGCCCTTTCCTCACCCCTTTTTCATATCCCAGGACATCTTTTTTACAGTGGCCAGAGAGGAACTGAAATGGGTACATCCAGCATTGTGGCTTGTGTGCAGTAAACACTGAACAGCCTGAACTGGCGCCGAGTTTCAAGGGCAGCTTTGATGAATGGGAAAAAAAAAAATAAATTCTCTGCCATTTCTTATCCAGTTACATCAGACAGGTCCCAAGCCCCACACCAACTGAAGCATACCCAAATATACAGATGAGCACGTACACCCACCCGTGTCCAAGCTGAGCCTGGGCATAGCCAGAGCTGCTCACTGGCTTCCCAGAGGCTGCGAGGCCACTAGAGGGATGTCTACAACCACCCTTCCACCGCCTTCGGAAACCAAACCACCACTGAACATTCCTGGCCAGCTGCAAACTACACTCAGCATCAAACACCAATTGAAAACACTGCAAAGGATGTATCAGAGGGCTGCTCACCAGGGCCTAGAGAAAGCGTTTGAAACCACTGATCTGGAAAGACGTGACACAGCACCACAAGGTCCAAGTGAGCTGATCAGAAATCTTCTGGTTGAACAATTTTTTGTTCTTTTCTGTAGTGAAATCTCTCTTCATGCTGCCACTCTGCAGGCAGCGTCACATCCAGCACTCGGTTCTGGGCTGGAATTCTGTTTTGCTATAACATTTCCTACACTTTCATCAACTCCAGCTAGATATATCCTTTTTTTGTTTGTCTCCTATGGTTTAGCTTGTACCTCCAGGCATGGCATAATCTATTTAAACTATCAACAAGTTAGCAATATGGTCTGTGACAAAAGTACTTCTTTTTATTGTATTATTAGTTCTAAATTAGTTGACTAGAAAAGGATGAAAATTTAACAGTGAAAAGTCCTCCCTCCTATAGGAACCAGCAGTTGGAACTGACCAGGTGAAAGGGGCTGCAAAGAGAGGAAAAAATTGGTAAGCTGAATAAACAAGCATTAGTTGTAAGTGCTATAACGGGCCTCAGAACAGCATAATCAATAACCCCTAATTTATCACCCTGGCTGGGTAGATGGGTTGAACTTAACTTTATACTTGGAAAAAAAAAAAGAGGATAAATATGTGGTTTGATATCGGTAGAAAAGAAGCAGTATAGATTTTAAAAGTGGTGATAGAGTTGGTTGATTGATTTATTTATTTTAATAGTTAATTCCCGTGGAAATGTGGTTTCAGTCATGTCTAAACCATTTGCTTCCAATTTGCCGAATAGTTTTGACTGGGAAAAAAAAAACACATCAAAAACACATGGGCAAAACAAAAACCAAAACAACAACAACAACAACAAACCCAAAACAAACAAACAAACAAAAAACCAACCAAAAAACAAAGGAGGGGATAAACTCTCCTGGAGGAAAGTTCCCAATTACCGAACAGCTCAATGATCAGAGCATTTACTTCGACAGCAGAAATACCTTGGCAGAGGCTGTTTTCAGGCAGGCTGTGCTCAGTCCTTCCTGTTACCACTTTGATTTTGTCCAGACGGAGAGGGCTGGGGACGCACCTCCCAAGGGAGCGCGCTGGTTCCCAGGGTGGGGAGCCAGGATTCTCATGCTCCTCCTCACTGACCCAACGAACTTGGTGCTTTGTGCAGGGCAACAGCTCCAGTGCAAGGAAGAAATTCCCCTTTCTCCCACTTCAGGGATCTCCAGTTCTTTGACAGCTTCCTAAGAAGTAGAATTCTGCTTCAAATTCCCTTGGACAAAAGTAGGATTTCCTTATCCTAAGTATCTTCATGCTATGAGATGAAAATGAGACCACTTCTTCTTTTACGCATCCAGAGCAAGTATTCTACATCGGGTCAAACAGAATCTTTATGGTCTGTCCAAAGGAATATCTTCAGGTTATTTTCTTTCAGCAAGGAAAAACAGCCAGTTTGGTTACGTCAAAACCATGATGGTTTTTATTATATTCCCCTGAGGGTTTTGACAAAAATGCAACCTCCACCAAGTCTTTAACTGCTCATAAACCAGTTTGGTTTCACTTTCATACAGACCGCACTGCACTTCTCACGAACCATTACATTTGCAGCCTCAGGAACAAAAAACTGACAAGGACCTCGAGGGCTCCTGACTCCAGTCCCTACGATGCCAGTCACCACATGGTACAGCCCTTCCAAACTGTGCTGATCATGCTGCAGGTAGTTATTTTCTGCATTTACTGCATTTACTCAGATAAAGGGTGTACCAAACCCCCATTATTTATAGATAGAAACTCTTATTTTCCATCTAAGACTATCTGTGGCCAGTGTACATGCATATGTTCTTCTGCCAGCACTGTTCTGTAATGTACAGCGATCTCAGTCTCCTTGGTGTTGACTTCTTTGTTGCATTTACAGACCCCACCACATTCTCACTCCCCTCTCTGCTGGATTTAGCAAACTGAGCTGTTCAAGCCACCTCACATAAACCGGGCTGCCTTCTGCCTTCATCTCTGCCCAGTTACCAATTTCAGTTCTTCTCCTTCAGTACAGATGAATGGAACTGTTTATGCTCCAGCAGTTTTACTTGGTCCTTACCTGACCCTATCTTACTTCAGTATCTTTGTTAAATTTTACATTATCATTTACCTTTTTAAATTCCACATTTCCATCAACTAACGGAAGCCTGAAGTCTTTCTCCTCAGTTGTTTCCAAACTGTAAGTTCCCATGTTATATCAGAATTTCTTACTAGTCCCCAAGGGCACACCCCTCTATAGACTTTACCATTTAATTATATCCTGTTTCTACTATTCCCCTCACTTAGATGATCCAGATCTTCTGAGCAATATCACAACCCTCAACCCTCTATCGATGTTGTCTTCTGACTCTGTGCAAACAGCTGGCGCCATCAGTGCGCTCCTTGATTTCATGCTGGTAAAGGTTATCATTTCAAAATGTTAAACAAAGTGGACCAAGATAGCCCTTGCAATTCCTACCAATCCAGATCTCCAGCAATTCAACTATTACCCTCCTATTTCACCCCATAAGGCATTGCTGCCCTACTTACAGGCAGTTCTTTGTAGTTTAGGACTAGTATGTTACCCTCTATGGATCTCCCATGGAGAACGTACATGAAAAGTTCCCTTAAAAATTCCCATTAATTCCAGCCTTACTGTGTCAAATTATTCACTGATGATAAGGTAAAGGAGATCAGCTGCACTTTCTTGCCATTATTTTATAGCTATATTAGCCCGGTATGATACTCATTTAAACGGTTTCCTACTTTTTTTCCATATCTGTTATTTGCTAGAAATGTGCTTTTAAACATTATATGCTACTGAGGTCACTGAAACAGTTTGATAAATGTCATATTTCTCTCCTTTCAAGATACAGATCTATTCTTACTATTTTCAATCATATGGCATCATCCTGGCAACAGTAACTTATTTGAAAATCACTTGTTAATGAAACTGAGATGTAGTTTCAGTAATTCCAGAATTCTGATGCTTATCTGACATCAAATTTATTAAAATCTTCAAAGCTTTTCTTCTAAATTGGTTTAATTACCACTTTTATGGCAATTTCAGTTTTCGTACCTTAATTCTGCTTGCCCACATAGAGTTTTGTTTTAAATCATCACCTATCACCAATGCCTAGATGAAGTATTCATTTGGACTGGGGCAAAACTGAGATAATCTACGCTAGCCTCTTCACACAGCTGTCCCATCTACTATCTGAGAGTCAAGTCCAGTAATAACAGTTCTTGAACAAGACTGTCTTATTAGACAAAATGAGGAGAAGTAGGAAAATCATATTTTTTCCAAACAGGAAGAAAAAAATAAGGTTCCTGGATATTCTTTTTTCTTTCTTCCTTTCCTTCCATCCCTCTCTGTGCTGAGTGTTTACTTTGCTGCTCAACTCTGATGTTGTTTAAATACAAAATGACATAATTTCTCTAAGAGTGTAAACCCTTATCTGCAAAGCTGTGTCTTCACTCGTGCACTCACAGTTGTTCTTATTCCTATTTTACAGCCCCTACAAGTTCCCCAAGAGCAGGCACAGCAACTGTAGTTATGTACACTCCAGCATCAGCCTGACTGGCTTGTTTTCCCCACAATTAACAGTAGCTAAGTCTTGATGAAAAGCAGATCATAGGAATGACAGTGCTAACATGGAGACACATAATGTGGGTATTCAGAGATGCACACAGAACTACAGCAATAATCATCTTTATTTAGCACATTCTATACAAGTCATCTTCTACTGGCATTTCCTCCTAATTGCATGGTGCCCAGGGTTTTACTGTCATTTTCCAAGCCAGTTCCTGCATACTTTTGGCTAAAGGCCAGATCAAAAGAAGGATTTATTAGGTGCCTACAATCGTTCTCACACCAAAATCCAAGACCGCAATCCAAAAATATTCATCTCAATAATTGTCTTAACTGTGAAGGACACTGAGTTTGCTATTTACCTCTCTGTCCCCACCCTGCTGAGCACTTTCATCGACAGGCTAGAGAGCCTTTTCTTCCTGGCCTCTTTGTCTTCTTATTAATGCATTTTTGCTGCATAAAGACTGCTTCAGCAGAATGCATCCTTAAAGAGACAAAGCCACACACAAACCTGTGAGACAGTAACGAGGAACTTCATCTGAAGGTGGAATATGCAGCACGAATTGCCACAGGATGGAGAAAGGAAAACACATACCTGTGCTTTCACTCTGCTAAAGCATTCTGGATTGATCAGGATGGAGATGCTGGTTCGGATGTACCTCTCATCTGGGAGAACACAGGATTTCAGGCACACTTCTAACAAGTCCTGTTCAGTGTGCAGTTGGGCACGCCTTTCTAAAATGCCTGATTCTCGTCAGATTTTCTGTAAGGAGTCTATTTGTCCAATTCTGAACTCTGGGTTCCATTTTGGGAAGCAGGTATTTAAATGATTGATCTCAAAACCAGAATAAACTATCAGAAATGCTTGTGTTCATACGGGTATGTGGTCAGTAGAAGAGATGAACGTTACAGGCATGCAAGTGATGAGACTGAATCAATCCTTAGACCCTTTGTCAGAATTAAAAGGATGCAGAAACAGCTTAGAGAAGCTGTGGCCAGCACTTCTGAGGGACCAGCAGCTTTGTACCCAGCATGCTTCAAATTTTTCAGCCTTTACAATGTGTCACACAAAGTAAGTGCTGGAGATCATGCTCACAGCGGAAGTAAGAGTGGCAGAAACCCTCCTCTGTTCCAAGGTACTGAGAGGTGCTGTGAGGCAGCCTCCTGACAGCATGACAGGGAGGATTTCATAAATCAGAGCAGCCCCTCGAAATACTGTGACATTACGCCTATGGGCCGTACAGCCCCAGTCTTTGCCTAAATGTAGAAAGCAGCAAAGGAAAACTTGAGGTCACTTTGTCCTTACGCTCCAAACTGCAAGTTTTCCCCTGAGACTTAGAGCAGAGAATCCAGCACATCAACATCACGTCAGCATTTCAATTAACCTAGATTCACAGTTTTACTTCTGTCTTCCCAATGCATCCAAGAAACTATGAGACCACCTTATTAGCAAAAGCAATGTTAGTTAGCTGGGGAGCATTATGTAACCAATTAAACGACAGGCAGAGCCCAAGTGCCGCATCATCAGGGCACGCCCAGGCATTATGCAGCCACTTCTATTTCACGCCTTCTTTTCTTGATCCTCTGGTATTTGTGCTTAAGCTACTGAATTCAACACAGCATAGACAGCACCAGCTAATATTTTTGCATTTATCAGCTATAAATGCTGTTTGAAAGAGTAGGAAGCATTGATACCTGGCATACCTATCGGAGACTATATTCTTTCCCAAGTAGAAAGAGTAGATGTACATTTTTACCAATAAAAGTTTACCATATGAAGATATTCTCTTTAACATTTGCTTGATTACTTTGGTTTGTATTTAATTATACAGATGGCTGAGTGGTTTTGTAATTTTATAGCTGGCCTGTGCTAGTGATTGATGTGGTAGCGTCATTCCTACTGAGGGCTGGTTTGGAAATATATGGGGTTTGAAAAGCTGCCTGTATTTAAAGCCGCTAGTTGCAATGCAACAGATGCTGTACCAGGAATTAAATGAAAGAATGTTAAAAAATGCTTTTTGTGGACTTTACATAACTATAGTATTTGCACCAAGACAACACTGGAATCAGAAAAATCAACAATGATGATGATTGTGCCTGACTTTGTGATTCTTTTAAAAACATGTGCTTTTATATCTCCTAGATACAGAAGTCATGTACCTTTCTTCTCGTCTGTTTTCATTAACCTAAAATGAAGAAAGAGAGGTTTATTTTTAATCCAGAAAAATAATTTATTAACTCTTAGATTGATTAAACACTAGCATGTGAGAAATGAAAATAAACACCCCTCCCCCCCCATACACTTATATTTCTTTCCATCCCTATTTCGTATTTATGAGTATAAAAATAAATAAGTACTTATGCTAGTGGAGTAAATGTAAATTATTTTCTGAAGGTAGAATGACAATCCTTAGCTATAACCTCCAAAGTCTTGAGACCCCATAATCTAAAAAAACACCACCTCTTGCCCTATTTCCATCACGACGACAATTGACTATGACGTTCAAACCATCAGTGTGGGGTCCTGGATGCCCCAGCGAGGAGGGATGATAATTAGGCACCTTTGTCTGTAGCAATTTGATATGGCTTATTTTTGGCAGCTTTCAAAGACCCTGTATTTGCTTGGACTATTTGCTTTTTTGTCCTTCTTACTCTGTTGTCACAATTTGGCTCTCATGCAGGATGAGAGTCAATCCACGTCTCTAGGCAGAGATAATCCATGAGATCACTGGTAACTTAGTTAACTTTTCTTCCCTTATGCAAAACACAAAAATGGACTAGATCCACATGAGATCCTAAACGTAAATTTTAGGGACCATACCACTTAGTAGAATCAATTCCCCCATCAGTAGTTCTTTTATGCTCTCCATACAATACCTGCAGAGAGTGGGAGCCCAAGAAGAGGATTTTCAAAAGCCTTAACTAGCCAGCAGCAAATGCTAAAAATACAGCAGCTCTTTCTCCTAAATCAGGTGGACAGATGGGTAGTTTGTCTCCTTTTCCTTCTTTTGCAATAGCTAGTAGTGAAAGCATGCCTGAGGTCCAGAGCTAAATCCCTCTTTTTCCCCAAGAAGGCTTGATCCCTATGGAAGTACCCTAAAGGAATGACCTGAAGCTGGTGACTTTTAACTAATAAGCCCAGTTTACCAACTTCTTACAAATCTGCTCATAAAAATGCAGTCAGTTCTGAAAATTGTAAAGAGCAAATTCCTGACTGCCTCAGGACACCTAAGACAAATTTGGCCTGGAGACACCTAAAGAGTTAAATGGCACTTCAGAGAGTAGAGAGGTGGAGGATCCAACTGTGAACTCATAGGCTTAAAGCTGCAGCCTGCTTTCAGAGCACACTGGAAGGCTTGGACTTTGCCTTACAAAACACGGTAAATAACGTTTGACAATTCACTGCATCAGACTTCAAAACTGCCATATGCGGATCAAGTAAAAACTGATCGTCCTGAGGTGGTCATTGTTAGGGATCGGTGTTATCCTAGGAAATACATGCTATTATATGCAGAAAAGGTAGTACTGCAAAAAGACCACAGAATTTTCTTTTTCTTTTGAAAAGAAAGGTGTTATTTTTCTTTTAGGACATGTTAAAACAGTGTTTTTCACAAATACTGAGGGCAGGATCTAACTTTCTGGGTACTCTTTTTGTCACGTAATCACTTATAACGAGCAATAAAGCTTCTGCTGTTAGACCTTAGCTGATGATTTTGTTGAGGATTTGTGTCGTACAAAGGAATTCAGCTGACTCTGGCGTTGTCAATTTGTCCCTGTAACAGAGTAAAACTTGTTTAGTCAGTGAGCAGATACGTCCTGAAGGCTGGAGAAACAGATCTATTGGGCAAGAATTTCAAGATGGTGCTGTTTCTACACACTCGCTTTTGAAGTCACAATCACACTTTTTCTGTATGCAAAAAGGGCTGTTTTATGCTTATTTAAGAATTTTTTTGTTACCTTTGTTTAAATAGTGTCCTGAACAATGTCACTAAATCATATAAGCTAGATAAAGACTGGTTTTTACAAAGCCTATTTTAGAGATAAGAAAAATAAGGAAAACAGAAGCAGTTTGCCTGTAGCCAAGGGGAAACTGAAAAGAGAGCTTTGATCTTCACATCACCTGGTCTTCAACTCAAAGTTCATTGAAATCATCCCCAAAATTGCTGTTGACATTAGCAAAATCCAGCATGGGCTCCTTATTGATTACTGGAGATACACTCCCCACATTTGGCCTCTTGTCCAAATCTATGTTAAATCCCTTCTTAAAAAACCCAAAACATTTCTGCTGGGCCACTTACAAGAAATCAGCCAATAAGGAGGCTGGACGTGAAGAAATCACATTTCATTTATGTAATTTAGGGCTTTTAATAGTTGACATGATACACTGTGATCATGATTCTACTAGTACCCACATCCTAATCCTAGTAGCAACCCTACTAGTTGTTGCAAAGTAAACCGTTCAAGCTAATTATGTGGGGTTTTCGTTGATGTTCCAGTAAAGCAGATCCTAATCTGTCTGGGGGATGAAGTAGTCCTACAATATAAATAGTGCCTCTCCCAAACAGATTTTCACCAGTTCCTTCAGAAAACTCATGAACTCAGTGCAGTTCACTGAAAGAAGCATGAGTCACAACGCCCAATTTGACTTTTCAAAACATTCACATGTGTTTCTGTCAGGTTTGGGGATTTTGATTCAGTGAACTGTAAAACAGAATTCAGTTATAGGGTTTGAGTTATATTCAGACCTGACCTTCCCTCAAGTTATGGGCTGTTTGGTGCCAAGGTCCTGACTCAGAATATCAGAGAGTGATCTCACTCAAAACCATGCAAGTGACTCACGCATTTACTTCTCTTTGATTCCCTCTCCTCTTCCTTTCAAGTTAAAATATTGGCCCATTTTTCTGACATCAGCTCACTGACATCCAGCTATCAGCTGATAATCAACACAATAAAACTGTTAACCTTTCCTCATGGAGGTCCCTCCAGCTCTGCCGATGACTTTTGCGGTGTGTGTCACTCTGCCCAGTGATGGTGGCCGTATCTCCGGGCTGCTGGAACCACAGTTTGGCCACAACCCCGTCACATTATCCCACGGAGCATCCCTGCCATCCAGGTCGCCTCCTCCATCCCCACAGCCACAACTCAGGCCATCAGTGACTCTCTCCACTCTGCAGTCTGCTCCTGCCTGGGTCTGATAATAGCATCATGTACCCCTTGAAATGCCCGCTGAGCAGTAACTGAGCACCGAGTGTGGAAGTTCCTGTTCCACAGGGTGAATGAGGGAGGTCTGCACCTTCCCTGCGCAGTTCCTCATCCTCCCTCTCGTACATGCCCTGAGCACTACCGCTCTGCAAGTGCTGCTCACCCACTTTCTCAAATGTTTTTAATTTTTTGTGTGTGCGCTCTACTCTACACGGACATGACGAGGTCCCAGACAAAATTCACCCAATCACCACACATCCCTTTTTCTCTCTTCGGCTGTTGTACCCAGGCTCTGCCACTCC
>NW_010192695.1:0-26133 GCF_000695765.1 Mesitornis unicolor | reverse complement strand
AGTTCTATTTAGCTCAAACCAGGACAGGCACATTGCTCACTCATGGTCAGCCTGCTGTCCACCAGGACTCCCAGATCTGTTTCCCCTGAGCTGCTCTCCAGCAGGTCAGCCCCCATCCTGTACTGATACATGGGGTTGTTCTTCCCCAGATGCAGTACCCTACACTTGCCCTTGTTGAATTTCATTTTCTCCCTGCCCAGCTCTATCTCTCCAGCCTGTCCAGGTCACACTAAATGGCAGCACAGCCTTCTGGTGTGTCAGCCACACCTCCCAGCTTTGAATTATCAGCATATTTCCTGAGGCTACACTCTATCCCATTGTCCAGGTCATTGGTGAATATATTGAATAGAGCTGGACAGTACCAACTTCTTTACATTAGTCTTAATTTACATTTGATGGATACAGGGGAAAATGGTTTATGGCAAATGGCTTGTATCCTTTTATCCAGTGTAGAAGTTTGCCATACAGCAGAGAGGATACCCAGAATCCTATAATGCTAGATTTGGTATTAGGTGCTCACTCAATAGTTCAAGAAGATGCATATTTATTTGCTGGTATTGCCTAAAGAGAAACTTTACTTGAAGAAAAAATTGTTTTATTGCCCTGAGATGATTTTCTGAACTTAAAGATTCAATGCTATGGGTTTAGGGGTAGAAAAAAGAAGACCAAGCAGCTTAAATACTTTCTAGCTTGGCAATTTTATTATTTTACTGAGACTGGGATTCAAGTACTTGCTCCAGGATGTGATTACTAAATGCAAGGTAGAATAAGACTCAAAGAGTGTGAGAGAGAAAAGTGGGTAACACTGAAACATGGAAAAATGAGATTAATTCCTCAAAATTAAATCAGCTTCTTTGTACATTAACAATAGACAGCTGGGCCTTCTGCATTGCTTTTGATCATCTTGACCAGAAATTTCATTCTGGGCATGAGATATTTGGTGAAATTTAGTTATTGAATCTCTTCATAAATGAACAATTTCTGATAAAAACTTTTAACTGGAGAATTTCTGCCTGGTTGTAGATGCTGGAGGAGGTTACTTCAGAACTATACAATATCAGTATAGATCCCAACAACCTTGGTCATGCTCCTCCCTTAAAAAAAACAATGGTCACTGTTTTGCTGCAGCTGAATTAATCAACAAAGATTCAGCGGAAATGGTAGCAGTAAATTGCATAAGCTGTGTGTTGCCCCAAGCCCTATCTGAATTAATCTTTTCTCTGAGCTATGTGTCCTGACTTTAGATCACCATACTAGCCTTTTTGGTAAATACTGTAGAAAATGTAGAATGCAAATACTGTGTGGAATACAGTGTCAAAATAAGTGATCTGTTAACTCATCTTTAACACAAAACATGCCTCCTAAAAACAGGAGGAACCTTACATGGTTTTGGAAACAGCTTTATCATGATCCCTGATAAATTATTCCCTCTTTCTGCAGGTAGAAACCAATTGAATTGTATTGATAGCCATCAAAAAGTGATATCCTTTACAATTTTCACTATTGGTCAGCAAATCACTTCAGGACTGAAAAAGCTGAATATATTACCAAGATTAGTTTACACAGGTCTCACTTTCAGTGGTATCCTATTTCATACAGGTGTTGAAACAACTCAGCAATAGAAAAGGGCAGAATAAATATGCCATCAAAAATAAAAAAGGAATGGTCACCAGAAACCAAATAGCTTTCTCTGACAGCACCTGAATGTACCATCTGTTTCCATTGCATTATAAATTGATGTAGAAAATTGATATGCAGTGCTATTTCTGGGTAGTTCCTCATTTGCATTTGCTTTTGTTAAAAATGGGTCTAACTGAAAAGCATCACGCTGAAAACCGCCAGACTTTGGAAGTATTCAAGCCAGCCTGGGGTGATCCAAACCAAGCCTGGATCCACATCTAAATGGTGCAGCTGCCCACATATGTATAGTGTGCTAAACCACAACCTTGGATCTAGGTACCACACAGCTTGTCAGATGTTCAGACTCCTGATCCAAATTGTCCACTTTTATTTAGGTCTATAGCAATTGAATCATTATAATGACATAAGAGTTACCACCTAGTTACATTAAATAATCATATAATCAGTTAGCCCAGGCAGCCAACATGTAATAGCAGCAGTATGGTTACTTTCATGCAATACCAGGTATACAGACTCAGTCATCTTTGACTTAATATGTGCAGTACAATGAAATCATTAGAACAAACCAGGGTAACAGTTTGCTATGGCCATGATTGTGATTAATTTCAATGTAAATCACAATCCCAAAGTAACATTTCATCCTATGGCTGGAGGTAACTGAGTTACAGCTTCCTAACCCAGTATAACAGTCCAAGTCACTTGCAGACAGAAATGGAACGGCCAAAGAGCCCCTCAAACCTAAGCTGGTGACACATTGTCTCTGTGGGACTCTATGTTGGGCAAGAGCAGATGTAAAAGAAACTCCTTCCTAACATCCACTTTTTTTCCCTGCATGGCCTCTATTGAAGAGGCTTAAGAGACAAGAGATGCAGGAACCAGCTCCAAAAGCTAGGTGTCTATGGTGGATACGTCTATCTCCATGACCAGATGTATTCTTGAAGCAAGGGTTTAAGTGACTTTGCTTCATAGCAGAAGGAGCTTTGAATGTCTACTTTATTCCAAAAAGCAATATGCTATCTTTCCTGTCCTCTAGTGATTCTGAAATAAGTTTTCTTCTTTGTTTTAGTTCTCTCCATTCATTATTATGTTTATTTTATGAGGTTCTGGAAGGAAGAGAAAGGAAAATTCAACAAAGATTGAATTTGCTCAAAGAAACTTCTTACTTTACTATTTGAACATACTGCTGAGTAGGGGTGCTAAAACCAGTATGAACACAAAACTTGCTGTGCTGCATGTTTGTATTTCCAGTGTTTAGAAAATTTCATTCAGCGCCACAAACACACACAAGGTAGAGCTCCTCTCAGAACTGTGGGATGCAAAGCAAAGGATTGTCTGCACAATTGCCAAGAGCCATGGCAATGATACCCACACCTCTGCAGACTAGTAGTGAAGGTATTTTTGTCAGCAGGCCAGCAATATGCAGGAGATGTGGGTTTGTGCTGACTTACCACAGGAAAATTTGGATCCATAATTCCACATTCTGAGATTGAGCTGCAATTTGGGAGCCGCTGGGTATTAGACCCAGCATATGGCTCCAGACTGACAGGAGGAAAAAGGAAAGGTTAATTTGTCTTTTTTATGTTCTCTACCGCTTGTTTGTCTAGTGTTTGAACACTTCAATTTTAGGCTGTTATGTTATAATGTTTGTGTTATATTGATAATGTCAAAATTCAGATAAATGCATAAATAACAGATACTTGAAACTCACTGCTTTCCTAATTCAGTAAAATATACTGGTTATGTTTTTATACTACTTGTTAATGAACTGGAACTTTTTTTTTGTAAAAGTCTCAACTGATATTGCTTGTCAATCAAGCAACTGCTTTTAAAAATTTTGAGATTATAGTCATCAAAAAGTTCTGTGTTAATAACATTATATATTTTCTTTATGTTGTCCTTCCTTGCTGACAGAATGCCAGAGAAGGAAGAGATCAAAATTAGTACATTTACTGAGAAATGACAGAATTAAGCCTGCTATACATTTACTCTAAAGTACCTGGAAGTATAGAAGACATAGTGAATCTGGAAGTGGAGATACAGTGAATGCAAGGTAAATTTAGCATTTTTTGTAGATATCTGATGTTACTCTACTTTTTTGACAAATGCAGTCTAAAGGTACGTCTCATAAAAAGAATGGTCACTTTGTTCTAATTGTATATAAGGTATTAGATAACAGCATGAATATTGTCATTAAGAAAAAGCAAAGATACCATGGTTTAATGAATATAATGAACACAAATTATTGTTAATAAATTGGTAGTATAATTTAGCCACAGGTTTGTGATAATATGAAGGACCTCGGCTGTTTGACTTAAGGCTATGATCTCAGATGATGTTGAAACTCCTGTTGAGTTTAATGTTGTTTATATGTAGCTGAGTCACTTTCAGCTTTTACATCACATTGAATTTGCTGCACGTGTACTTTCTGAAACTTGTGCTTTACAGTCTACTTTCTGAACAGCATAGTGTAGACAACATCAGTGTCAGCCTGTTTGCAGCCTATGGGACTTGTGCAGTCCTATTTCAGTCATATCTTTAAGGATGTAGATGCTCTGTGCTGCAGAAAAGAACTTGGTGATATTTCTGCCTAGTTGTAAAACCATGTTTGTAATTGCAGGTTGGCCTTGTGTCTTTCCCATGGCTTGGTCTTCCTTTGAATTGTTTCCACTGGTGTATCTGAAAGACATGAATATCAGAGAAATAATTTTGTTTTGCAATGACTCTTCTCCCTGCACTTAATATTGCTTTCTTTTGTAGGTACACTGAGCAGAAAGCATAAACCAACCTTAACAGACCTTTTCCTCTTTAGATTGTGCACTTTTCCCTTGCTTGAATATTCTGCTTCAGTTATATCACCTAGGTTAGCTACCACCTGAAAATGAATGGATTGCTCATGATTTCTGAGGATCTAAGTCACTGTTAATAACCCTTGGGGGAACTATGGAACACAGATCTTATGAAGATTTAATTAAATCAGATTTATTATATTAGTAAGTTTTCAAATGCTGTTGGATCAGAGAGCAGGAAAATGATAAAACGTGAAACGAATTAGTTCTATTTACCATTACACATACCTATCTGTGAGCTTTGAAATCTACCTAACTCCAAGCAAAAAGTGCATGCCCAGTCTATATCCATGTCTAGACAAGACAAGTTTTAGACTTTTTTTTTCTGTTTTATACAATACATTCCTTTAGAAGAAAACTAGGACTACAGACGTGGAACAGAACTGTATTGTGTTTGGATGAACATGGAGCAGGACCTCAGGTCCTCAGGTCTGCCCCACACTCTAGACATAGGCTCAGGTCAGCATAACCAAAGATAGCAGGTTACAAGTTTTCTGGAAAAAAAGCAAACAAAACAATAAAAACCCCAACAACAACAACAAAACTCACACAAAAATAGAACCTCTTTCATTTCTCTCTCTTCCTTTTATTTTTTTTCCTAAAATGTTAGTTAGCAGGGCCTGTGAAATTTTGCTTTGTAGGCCATAAAATTGAAACAAACAAACCCGGTACCTTATCACAGCTTGTGGGGTAAACTAGAAAGTTATTGAGGCTGAAGACATATAAGACCAGATAAACAGAGGAGTTATTGAGAAGTGAATAAACACAAAGATTTATCTGAAAAATTGCAAAACACGCATTGAAATGTTTCCACTGGGGGTATGTGCATTTTATAAATATTCCTGATTAGTCATTTCTTCAATTAAATAAATTATGAACACTGCTGAACATATTGTTGAAAGGACTGTACGTCATGAAGACCTTTTTTCCGCTTGGTTCTTTGTGAAGAGCATAAAGAATTGTTAGGTATTTCAAAGTATAAAAATGCAAGCCTATCTAGTTTATGTAATGAATACAAACCAGTTTCCAACCCCCTTTTCACAGTGTCCTGCAATAACCAATAACTGAATGTTAAGAACCCATTTTGTGATAGAGAAACAAAGGAAAACAGAGAGTAAAATAACTGTCCAAGGTCACAGAAAGAATAACTGATAGAGATGTCAATGAAATTAATGCATAGCATCTTCTTTTTAATATAAATGCTATTCCACCCTTTATACACTTAACCTGACACTGTCCTGAGATCATGCAAGATTTGGTCAAGAAACAATTCAGCCAAATTTCCTGCTCTAGATTTGCTGTTATGAAAATCGTAGCCATGTTATGTTAATGACTTAGAATCTATAGCTAGTTAGAGTTTTTTCTTCTCACTAGAAAGTCTAATAATAAAGCCATTCTAAATAAGTGCTAAAGAAACATTAAAGTGGTATTGATCCTATTGAACAATGAAAGTGTATGTGTTTGTGGTTATCTTGTCCATCAATAAAACATATAGACAAAAAAACCTTAAAATCCTTGTAGCTGTTGACAGCAGCAGCAAGAAAGCATTGCCAAAACAGAGACTTTTATTGAGCATTTATAAGCTAATACCTTTCAGGGGACTGTGTCAGTCACTCTTTCACCTCCAAGATATAGATGTGGAAGGCTGGACGTTTTGTTGCCAACTGATGAGGAGCTGCCAATGTATTCCTTCCTCTTGCATGTGAGGTTCATCAACTTCTGGAGTCCTCAGCAGTTGGGAATAGCTGCTTAGTGCTTTTATTAGGAAATAAAAAATAATCAATTTTCCTCTTCAACAGGTGCTTTTTCCATTGAGCCTGCAAAAGAGAGAAATAAGATCTAGAGTAGATATATTTCAACCTGAAGTAATCTCTACAATGTCTTTAACCATTTTTCCAGCTCCAGAAGATCTTGAGACATACACTTTATCTCTCAAGACCAATGTGATGATTCTCCAGCTAGCTGAGAGTATGCCACTTAGCTCTGCAGCTGACAGGGGCATTGTAGGAAATGATGCCACAAGAACTCTCTACTGTTTCACTCCTGTAGAAGTGTTCCTTTGAAAAAGGGGAAGGTACTTGTGTATAAAGTTGGGAAATCTTCTACTACAGCCATACTTCTACAGAAGAAATAATGAAAAAATATTTCAGTCTTGCAGGCTGTCAGAGTTACAGCTTTTATAAGCACTAAGAAACTTGAAATCTAATCATTCTGAGAAATATTAGAAGCATCTTACCTATGAGAGGATTTTGTCAGCCAGTTTTTGTGGAGTTACAGTTATGATTTCCTGTTTTTTTTATTTCTGTCATTGTAGGCAACAACACACTGACTACAAAACTAACCTGTTGCATGTGAGGAGAGCAAGGAAAATAACCACACGTGGTAAAAATAAATAGCCTTTTTAACAACAACCAAAAAAAGGATTGAGAAATTGTTTCCTTCCTGATCTTCAAAGGTTATCACAATGTTAAATGTTGCATTTAATAACATGTGAAAAATAATAGGTTGGCTGTATGTCTTTAAATTGTTCTAGGATAAGCTACTGAAAAAAGTATTTCTGCCTTCCAAAAAACACCTATGTAGTTGATACTAGATTTTGAAAATATGTAGATTAATATTAATTTGTTAATGGCTGTAGAAGTGAAAGTAGTCACTGCTTTTGTGATGTCTTTTCTAATGTTTAAACTTTGGGGAATAACTGACAAGTTTTAAAACTGACAAGGGAAGAATTTCTAATTTGAACTGTGGAAAGTGCAGGCAGGCAGATATCTGTGTCTTCACACTTTGCTTAAAAATTATAACTGGAGGCATTGTTGGAAAGAAAAAAAAAAAAAACCCTCAGTAAAATCTTTCTGGATGTTGAACAGTAGACACAGGTATTTAGTGGGGAAAATGCTAGGCTCCTTTTAAAGTCCAAATAACAATACAACCTTTACCAGAATAATATCCATTGCCTGTAATTTAAATTATTTTGCCTATGAGTCCTAAATTACTGCCTTGATTGTTATTTTTATACTCAGTCACCTGTACAATGCCAAATGGCTGAAGTTAAAATTTTATTTTTATATGTGGAACATAATTTATCATGAATAGTATCATCTAGTCCTCCTTTACTTTGAATGATTTATTGCGATACATTGTCGGTGTCTGATTAGGTCCCATTTAACATTGAATTCAAACCTGTCATATTGTCTCTTTCAAGGATGATCATGCAAATACTTACAACTAGGCATCATTTATCGTGTAGCCCAATTAACTGTTCTGGGAGGATACCTGCTAACAAACTCTGAAATGTTTGTCAGACTAAGACTTTATAGTGTAAGTATTTCAGACCAAAGAGGTTGCATATTACCTTGTAAATGAAGTCTGCTATTTGCTTGTTATTTTACATTGCATAAATATGCTTTCCACTATATAACACACTATAGATTTCTGAGAGAGAATACACAGTTGTAAAGTGGCATTTCTAGAATCTAGGAAGGGGCTCAATTGTTTGGCTTTATAGTTTTTGCACAGCAAAAAAAAAAATCATGTATTTTAATAATACCTACAGTCTTTAGAGATTGTTTGCAGATATTTTAACTCTTAAATCTCGTCTATGCTTACTGATTGCATTGATGCACTTTTCTATCAGTAAATCATTGCATTTGTATGCTTCATTCATGTGGATTGAACTCTGACCCAGTCATCAAATCAAGTGATCTAATGTATTAACTCCTTCTATGTCTATTCATAGGTATCATTCGGCCCTTTTCCTGCTTAGTGATAATTTGAACAAGTTGGAGCAACACTTTTATATTCCTGTATGTCATTAATGCCAAAAGTAAAGTGGTGGAGACCTTGCTTAATTAACTTCCTAATAGCTTCATAAAGATCTATTAACTCTGTTCAAAATCTTTGGCCAAATCTCTGCAGTTGTCAAAGGAAGTACATCTTTGTATAAAATCTGTTGATTTATCCTAGCCAGATAACATGCCAATAGCATATGCACAGTATATTTTTTATACTTTGATGTAGTAGTGAAAATATTTTCCAAGCTAATGTACAAAGCTGGCTCAAAAATAAACAAAGGTTTTAAATCAGATTCCTAAATACAAGTATGTTTTTGAGGATGGGTGTCAAATTTTGAAAAGTTATGTTCAATAGTGGGCTACTAATCATCAATCACAAGCCTTCTAGCATCTTCTGGCTAGTTGCACAAATGTTCACAAGTCTCAGATATTTTAATTATTTGAGATGGATAAATTATGCATCTCAGAATTCCTCCTGGACATGCAGGGTAGGAAGGAGATCTGGTATTTGCAAGAAGGTTGTCAGCGAATATGAAAATTGAAACGGTGCGGCTTGAATTAGCAAGTACCCACTGTCCAAATCTGAGAACACATAAACATTTCACAAAAAAATAGCCTGATAATTGGTTGTCTAAACTGTTCCAGGAAAGCTTACATGTAACAAATGCCTTAAAGACAGTGAGACTTTGCTTATGAGCAATTCATAAATGTAATGGAACTAAGCTGGTAACAATTCACACAAATGAAAGTGATAGATCTATTAACTCCCAGTCATCAAAGTACATGGAAAGCCCTGCATAAGGCTGTGCTCTTCAAATCAGTCCTCATTTGTTTTTTTCTGCATAGTTAAATTGCAACTGAAATCAAATAACCTGATTTACACTTTTTCTGTGTTGCCCTAGTCTTTCCTTCATGTAATAATAACTACAGGACTACAAATAGAGCAGTTCCACTGACCTCTGTCATGTTTTTCTCATGTATTTGCGTGGACAGCTTCTGTGGTTTTGTGAGATTATGAAACAACACTGAAGATGGCTCTGTTAGTATGCAGGAAGGATTTCACATTGGGAATTGTTTGTGTATTGCCTTGTGAGTTAAGCGTTCCTGATATTTAAAAGTAGATCAGAGCATTTCTTTTTTCCTTTATTTTTGATACTGCCAACTCTGATTCTTTTTCTACTGTGATTTTGATTGTAAATTTGCTTACCAGGTTTTTTTTCCTTGCATTTGTTTCCATTTTTTTCAGTTAAGAGAAAATCATCCTCAGCTTTTCAAATGTTGTGAACATTTACCATTTTACTTTGTTAAAATGTTCTGTGCTATTTGATGCTCAATTTTAGTTTCATCCATTATTTTTCACTTGTTTTAGCAATCACAGTGATTTATGATGTCCTTCTGCTTTTCAAATGCTTATTTTAGAAACAGATTTTATTTTGAATATGGTGTAAGGCCTAAGCTTATGGGAATGTATCATATCAGGATTATTTTGTATACTCCATTTTTCTTGGAAATTGTGGAATATTTAATTTATCACTACTCCTCCATTGCTACAGAGTTAATGAAGTTCATGGTGTCTAGAGACCCTACCATGGGTCAGAGCCCAAGCTGTTTTAACCTTCATTTTTATAAAGCAAAGTTTCTGGGCACCTAATCTTGTAAATCAATTCTTTTGCCTGTTGTGGGCTACCTTGGAAATTGTACAGCCTCTAAAACCAGGTCCACTGCAAAGACGATCAGCTCCAGAGGGGACAAAAGGAGAGGATATTCTGTAAGAGAGAGGTTGTGGGAATGCTCAGAGGGCTCGAGAGCACTATCTGGGAGAAAAGGTTTCCAGAACTGGGGTTGGTTTTTCTGAGGAAGAGTGAAAGAGAGACACAGTAACAGTTTTCAAATATGAAAAAGGTTCTTTAAAGATTTAAGGAAATGTGTTATTTTCCATGTCCACTGGAGTACAAAGGAAAAATGGCCTTATATTCCACCAAGGAAGATTAGTTTGGATAGAAAGCCTTTCTAGTGTAAGGAGTGTTAAGCACTGGAATGGGTTACTCATGGAGGCTGTGGGACTTTCCTCACTAGAGTCTTTTTAGAACAGGTTATGTTCAACAGTGTCAGACATGGTTTTTGTATGCCACAACGTTGTGAGGGGATCCTATACAAGCAAGAGGCTGAAGCAGATCAATTGTTCAGGGACAAATACTGCTCAGATACTGAAGCTGGCAGCGGGTATGCCGGTCTGAGCACGTGGAGTGGGTGAACATATGGCCTTTGTGCTGGCCTCTTACAACTCCTTGCTGCAGATTTCAATTTGAGTTATATCTGACTAGCAAAGACAATCAAACATATACATACATACAAAGTCAAGAGAGACAAAGGAATTTCTGAACACCTGTTTTGTTCCTGCAGTTCTTGTAATTATAATTTGATAAGTACATAAATGTGTGTACAAAATGCTCATTTAGCTTTAGTCTTAGTTTGTATAATTTGGATATAGACAGTAGGTAAGCCCAGTTTATGTTCAGTCATGATCTGAGTAGTGAATGAAAAGCTGATAAAGCAAAGATGATGACGCAATATATATATATATATTATCCAACATTGTGGTTGCTTGTAGTGATCAAAAAGTGTATATTTTGGTGTTTACACATTCTTAGAGATTTGTTTAAATGCATAGCTTAACAGGTCTCTCTTCTCAAATTAGTTGTTACAAAATGCAAATCAAATCTAAAATTCACAAAATTTTTAATAACTAATTTAGGGCTACTGAGAGATGACAATGTCCTAGATGGCTGCAAATTGTTCCAGTGTTACTGTCTACTTCTCTGCTCCAATGCTTTGAAATGAGTCAATAGTCAGCTTTAATTTCTTCATTTTAATTAAATTCCACCTGAATAAATACGTGTTGTGCAAAGCTGAAGGAGTTGGTAAAATTTCCTGGATTATGTATGCAGTTGGGATCTAATTTTATAGTACCCAGCCTTAGATTGTAAGCTACTCTCTTCCATAAGGGTAAGCACCATATAAATACTTAAATAATATTTTAGATGAAAATGTACTGGAAATTCTATAAAGAAAACAAAGCAAAATTGCACATAGAAGAATGTTTTTAAATATGCCATCATTATATTTTTCCAAAAACGAAAGTCATCAGTGGATTAGAAGTACATTTCACTTTCAAAACACAGTCTCATTAAGATTAGCAGGTTGTTTACTTAGCCTGATGCTGTCCTGTCTACCCATTACATTAATTAAACAAGTAGCACTGTAATCAGATAGCACAGTATTTCCTGCTAAGATGTCTTGCCTTTGGTAGAACGATGTTTATGAATTATATTTGTGTATGTGATCTGTGACATAAGGAATTGAAATAAATACCAGGTCATTGTCCTTCTCTTTCATTGTCCTTCTTTCTCTTTCAGCTACCTCAAGAGATTAAAAACAAAAAAAGAAAGAAAGAAAAAAAAAGACCCAAAAAGACCAAACAACAAGTAAATTTGAGGGTTTGTTTAGTTTGGTCAAGGATTAAGTCAGTACTTTCTCAAACCTTGTATAACTGTAGTGGTCTAAAATGCTTACTTAGTTCACTTTCTTAACTGTGTCCTAGCTGTTAAAACCCTTCCTAGAAGGTGCCAGCCAAAATGGGAATAAATTCCTTATAAAATATTTTCTGAGAGTGTTTGCTTTACTCATTCGATATCATGCCAACTGGCTAGAATAAAAGAATGTCATGCCTATATTTTGGATCACAAACAGTGCAGTTATTGTGTATGGTTCATAAGGAATAAGCAGATTAGCATTACTGAATCTGCCCAGCAGTCCATCCAGAGTAGGAGTACACAGGAGAGTCTGTAAAACTAAGCCTAACTGACTGGTGTTGCCCAATATATCATACCACTTTAGGCAACAAAGAAGCATGCATCCACATAATTCAGGTAGCCAGTGCCCAGAGAGGCTGGTAGCAAAATTTATTCCTAAGGACTCATGAAAGAAAATAGATTGTTCAGAAATTTAATAGTAGTAACTCTCCTTCAGGTGCTGCGTAATGCTTATTCTCTTGTATGATTTTACAATACATTACTGTAACTTCTAAATTGGTGTAATTGAGTCCTTCCTTGCAGGGGAATTCACATGGACTCCATTTCCTCTCTCTACACTCCTAAGGTAATATTCCTTGTTACTTTATTTAATCTCACTGATTAGTATGCTCAGATTGATACCTTTTTTCTTCTGAATTCTTGCTTTGCAAGATATATTTAGTCTAGGATGGCCTTCCAAATGATAACCTTTTTGCCTGAAATTTTTAAAGCATAACTGACTAACAATTTAAGAGACTAAAGTCATATAGGTAAAAAATTTCTGTATTAATGTAGAAATAAATAATTGTTTATTATATTTTCTCATTATGGTAATATTTTCTTTATAATGTTAAGTCAAAACGTGCCTGTATTTTACTGAAATTTAGAGGTAGTCACAACTGGTTTCATATTTATAAAATTTAGAATATTTAATAGCTGTTGCTTTTTTTTACTAAAAGAGATGTCCTAGATAATTAAAATTTTTCCACTTTCTGACACAGAAGGAGGCCAAAATATGAAAAATTATTGTGTTGCTATAAAATCCCATGTGTATTTACATAAATATAAAAGTGTTGAATCTATTTTTCCTCCAATTTTCTAAATTATTTTCAACTGTGAAAGGCTTTGGAAATCATGATTGTTATAATCACATAGAATTTCATAGAAGTCTTTATTTGCATATTGAAAATAAAGTCCAAACTATTGAGTGAAAGATTTGGAATAATTTGGTCCAAAGACAAACAACAAACAAGAGTCTTATAATGGAGAGCACTTTCTTGTAATAAGCAAAGTGCCAAGCTGAAGAAGGGTGTAGGTTACTCACAGATAAACACTGCAGTATCTTAAAGATCCTGCAGTGGGATCCAGTACCTTTTAATGTGGTATCAAGATATAAGAGAGAGTGAGCTCAAAATATCAGTTCATAGTAAGCTTAGCAGAGACACACCTACAGCCAGCTGATAGCAGCAGCAAAGTGCTCTAATATAGCTCAGAATCCACCCTTCTTTAATCTACCCTTTAGACTGCTGGAAGGTGACTCCATCCAATTGGGATCCAAAGCCTGGATCTCATACAGCTGGAAACTGTGATCCATTTTTTGAAATAATTTAAGATGCATTTACTTTTCATTTCAGCAGAGACTAAAAGAAGGATTAGTTTTGATAATGTGCCCAGAGATTAGCAAACACTCTTGGGAATCCACAGATTTATGTCTGAAGGCTTTAATCCACAGATCATGTCATCCAGAAAATTTTCCTAACTGCAGGTTTACACAGGGAGTTCCCCCTTCGGGTCTTTTTTACTCTGTGAACCTTACATTCCCTTCCATGTACAGGCCATACTGTGTACAGTGGCACTCCTAGGTGCAATAGGAAGCTTAAAGAAAAGAGCAGCTCCTCCTGAAGTGCTCGAATGACAGCAGCTCAGAGGGGAGGAGTACACTGTCAGTGTGCATGCAGAGAAGAAGAAATAAATAAAGACGGCCAGTGGCAAAACCCAAAATTTGTTCAGTTTTCATTTTAAGTTTATTTGGGGGCATTTCTGTAACAAACAAAACAACAAAGGTATTATAAAACAGAGGATGTCATATTATTAATAAGGTGTGAAGCTTAAGCAAATAAAGTATGGTGCTGAGCAATAACTCCCTTCTCCAGTGCAAGATTTTACAGCCTTTGGGTGTGAAAATCCTAGATTTAAAAAGTACAGGAAAATTTGTTTTAAGAAATTTCCTCAAGCAATATGGACTGTTTTTAGACCTGCTACTGATGGAAGAGACTGGAATGGCTAATGGAGTAGCGAGTGAAGCAAGAAACTCCCTGAAGCAGATGATGGCCATAATACTGGATAGCATTTCTCCCTAGTTGGATAGACAATAGAGCCCTATGGTTTGAGAACCACAATTTGCAGGTTGATATTAAAGGAGAAGTTGGAACGTAGCAAGTGCTCTTAACAGTTGCTTCACCAAGAAAACAAGACTTTAAAATATTATTACACTTTGAGAGTGTAGAGAGTGTAGAGAGTAATGGATTGGTTTGATTGTTAGTAACAGAGACTAAATTGAAATCCTAGAGTAAAGTAATAAATATTAGGCTTAGACATCATTCAGAGATTGGTGAAAATTAAATCGTATGGGTTCTCAGGAAGCTCCATTTTTCAGTATTTTGTCCCCAAAGGCCTACAAGCCTTTCCATTGGATTAGAGTAGCCACTCAATCCGAGGCATGTTTAGTTGTTTTGCTCAGGTGACTATAGTTCTTACTGAGCTACATACTGTTCCCCATTTTGTGACATGACCACTATTTTCGTTCTTCATAGAACTATTAACAAAAATTAGAAAGAATATATTCCTCTGTATATCTTCCTTTTTCTACTTTGTTTTCCCTCTTCAATACAGTTTTGTCAAAGCCATTTCAGTCATTCTTTGTAGGGAGAAGTAGAGCTTACTTGGTGCATCTGCCTTACTAACTGGTGTAGGGTTTGATATGATTTCATCATTCATGCCCCTAAATCTGCATCCACACTGTGTTTTATCAGCATGAATTTCACATTAGTTTCCTTTCTGAGATTCACTGAGCATGCTCAGGAACTGGCTGTTCCAAGTTTCTTGTTTCCCCTGGGAGGCAAAAGGCTTGGAGTGAGCAGTGTTGTGCTTGAGAGAGTACCACAGGACACCAAGTATGAACATAAGACAGCCTCACTCTTGAAAGAACTAAATTAGTGGTGTAGCTGCACCCACCAAGCTCACAAGCAGTTTAATTTCATTTTCCAGGATTTTTGGTTGGTGGCTCATTCCAATCTTTATTAGTGGCTTCTGGAAGTTGAAGATTATCCTTGTTACTGCCAGTCAAAGCCTGACAAAATAGTTACACACGTTTGTAATTAGGTGGTCAAACTGAGCTGGATATACCTGGCACTAAAAAAGGCAAAGATGGTAAACAGCTGAGGGCAGAATACGTGGAAAAGATAAGGGCAAGCATTAAGGTGCCTCTAGAAGTAGCATGATTGTCAAAACAAAATAGAAGACAGAGGCTTCATCAGAGGCCAGAAGGATGTCTTGAAATTAACAGCAGTTAAGGTCTGGCACAAGGATTAGATAAGGATAAAGCATGGAAGTATGTGGTTATTTCTGACCAACTTGTATTTTCTCTCAACTGTGTACATTTTTTAGTTCTCCAATACTTGACATAGTAGACTTCACTAGCAGCATACAGTAGGCAGTATAATACCACACACCTTTGCTGTACTGATGTTCTGACTCTTGGTGTATTTTGGAAGCGTTCAGGAGGTATTTTCTCGTATGGTATGTTTGGAGTTTTTTTCTGCCTCCTCAGAGTATCATTCAAGGACTGTTGAAATACATGTAGAATATAAGGCTCTAATGGTGTCTGTCAAT
Organism: Mesitornis unicolor; assembly: GCF_000695765.1. NCBI lineage: Eukaryota > Metazoa > Chordata > Aves > Mesitornithiformes > Mesitornithidae > Mesitornis > Mesitornis unicolor. The sequence goes on along the minus strand of NW_010192695.1, from coordinate 10,392 downwards.
GTGTAATTCTCTGCAATTTGTGCCCTATTACTGCAGCTGTTCACCATGCCAGCATGTGAAAGGCCAAAGAACCATTCTCACAGTAAAGGAAGTTGAGTGTTGCCCAACTGGCCATCTTGGCTCTTGTAAAATGAGATATTTAAGACTCAATTTTCTCTTTCCTAATTTTTTCTCAGTCATTGCACAAAGCCCTGACAGCACTGAAAACACAGAGAAGAGTTTGGGGTTTGTGGCATACACCTTTTAACTTCCCCATCCAACCCACCTGGAGAACTCCCAGCATGTTCATTTAATTCAGCTGTATGTCATGATGCCTGCCTGTGTCTGACATACTTCTCCCGACAGAGGAGGTCTCTCCTCTTCCGGTACTTTGCTGGATGTCAGTGGATAGGGGTGCACATAACTTATGGAAGGGGTCCGTGACATGTCCCCATGTCATAGGCATGATGTGGGGCAGGGGAAAGTGGACAGAGAGGACATGCAGTGGAGTCAGCCTGGCAGGACAGCACAGACAAGGCTTTGGAGCTCAGGGATGTTGCAAGAGAATAATTACCAGTTAATTTTAGTAAAGGTCAGAGTTTTGTATGTTTACTTCAGTATAAATGTATATGTCATTACCACTCACTACTGAAAAGAGAAGTATAACAATGTTCTAATGCTCTAATTAAGAGAGTAATTTTCTAGCAATGCTTAAATAACTTCCTTACTTTTCTCTCTTTGTAGTCAGTTAATAACTGTGACATTTTTCTTAGCTTTAACTGTGTGTCCCTGAAGGCATGTTAAAGACCCCCTGTGATAAAAATAGTGGGAATCGTGTTGCTGAAGTGACATTAACAGAAATACTTATTAAAATTTGTCCCCTGCTGTTTGTGGTTTCTCAAGACTATAGTTCTTTAGCAAATTTTACAATACAATTACATGATGCCTGACAACTAGAAACTGTGCTACAGCCCAAATGTTAAGTGAGAATTAGAAAAGTAATTATGGACTGTCATAACACCTGGAAACAGAAGTGCTATTAGATTGTTTAATGTTACACTTAACAGATCATTGGTTTTGTTGTTGCTGATGTAAAGCAGATCTCTTGGCATACTGTGATTGTACGCAGAATGATCGTATGTCCTACTATGCTATTTTAACATTTGTAAGTATATAATATTTGCAGTGTTTATCTGCTGTTTCTGAGACTCTAATGGAAATATGAGGCATCTTGCTTTAAGCTTGTCCACCTGAACAGCCTTTTAAATACTCAATGTGACATATATGAGAAGAAAACTAATTTACTACTTAAATAGGACCAGTTTACCCTTCCTCCTGAATGAGCACCTTATGTTTGTCTTTTAACTTATACAAAAATTCTGTTTTCACCTCTACTGTTTATTTCCCTTCCCCCTTCAGGCAACTGCAAAAGCCAGAAAATGGTCTTTGTGATAATGCCACTGAGATTTAGAGTTTTAAAGCAATCTCATTATCAGTTTACATCCCCAGTTGGAAATCAGAGATTGTTCAGCACATCAAACAGTAGAGCAGAGGCACGTAATGTGCAGCCCAAGGGCCAGATGAGACCTGCTGAGTCATATAATGTGGGCTCCAGCTGCCCTCTTCCTGTAACTGAAGGATGGGGACAAAGCAGCAGAACTGTTGCCTGGTGTAACTAATGAACTTGAACCACTATAAATTATTTTCCATTTGCATATCAAATTTGGTTATATGCACTTATAATAAATATATATTATCTATACGCAAAGCGTATGTGGCGCTTGGGCTCTTGGTCAGTAACCTGCATAACCTTTGGATCTGTAGAAGGTAAGTCTCTTGCTAATGCTGAAATTAGTGCTTGGGGCTAGAGGCTGCCTTGCAATATGAGCCTGGGTTGTTCTTTGCTTAAGAGCAATGGAGGAGGACTAATAGAAACCACTTTAATTCAGCATTCATACTGAACTTTTGGTATGTGAGCAAGAAGGGAGGGAAAGAATATTCTGTGGTTCAGTCACTGTATAAATTCTCGCTCCATCAAACCTTGGATCTTAGCAGCCATGTACACGTAAAACCTCCACTATATCAGTGATGTACTCCTGATGAATCTGCAAATGACATTGCATTGTTGAATTTTTATGCTGTAGAAAGAATTTTAATTATTTTAATCACTGTTTCTGAGTTACTGGGAAATAAACTCGGAATCTATCATTATTTCATCCAACTGTGCAAATGAAATATATAATTGATATAAAATGTTTTTGTCACACACAGTCTGAAAAAAGATCTATGATAGTTTAAAATTCAGAAGGTTCTTCTGTGGCAAAGTTCTATTAATGCATTCATTAACAAGAAATTACATTACAATGTCTGTGGGGCTCACTTGAGTAAAAGAACAATTTCTTTGTTGGTAATTTCATCTTGATGTTACTCCCTTCTATTCAGCTTCCCCAAAATGACATTTTTCTAAAAATCAACACTAATACAGTAGTTAACCTTTCTTAATTTTACTTAAAAAGATAATGCTGAGATACAGTCATGCAAAGAATTAAACCTTGAAACCTTCTATTTTACCCACTGTTGCAAAAGTTCAGCACTACTTCAACCATATGGTTTATTTCACAGATCTTACATTTTAAATGGCAATAAAGATCTTGAAATTATAAATGAGTGCTGGCTGGCTGACATATATAATATGAAGATTCTTTCCACATGGAAAGAAGGCACATACAAGTATTGTCAAAGCATTTGTACCAACTTTACTTACGTATAGCAAGCCATAGAGTTGTAATGTTATTTTTATTATTTCTTTTGTGATAAAACTAATATTCAACAAGATGTGGGGGAGGGATTATGTGATCTGCCCTCCTGAAAGTTGTACATATAATTTACTCAAAATAGCACTCATTTTTATTTATTTTTAATTTATTTGTATTTACGAAAAATGACATAAAAGAAATACCTTTTCTATTTTTTGGGGATAAAATCTGAGTGTGACCACCCTTCTGCAAATTCTGGCTTCTCTTGGGGAAAGGAAGGTATCTATGTTGTGCTGTAGACCACTGGGAATGGTCCATCTGGTGCTGGAAGATGAATTTCTACATTATAAAACACGGGGAATTTCCATTGACTTTGACTTGCAGCACCAGTTCAAAAGATGAGGTGAAAGTTCATTTTTTTGTGTGTTCTGAGAAATTTTATTCCCATAAGTCACTTCCTCAGTGTCCCCAAAAAGTGCAGGTGTCTTGAAAATGTAGACTTTGAAAATAATTAATTCATGTTAGGTCTTATTTTAATTTCCATTTATGAAGTTAAGGTATTTTATTTTCTAGCTGTTGTTGACAATCATAAGGGATAAAACCCTACAATTTCCCTAAAATGAAAGCTGAAATTCTCATCCAGTCACCTGAATCTAGGAGCTCAGATCAACTACACAGAGAAATTTAATAATCAAGTCCAAAGAATTTATATGGTTTCCTCTGTTACAGGACTATCAGTGAGAATGAATATAGTTCTGGTATATATTGAAATCTGAATAAGTATAGATCCTGTGTTGTCCAAACTCATAGAATCATAGAATGGTTTGGGTTGGAAGGCACTATAGAAGTTCATCTAGTCCAACTCCCCTGCCATGGGCAGGGACACCTTTCACCAGACCAAGTTGCTCAAAGCCCCATCCAACCTGGCCTTGAACACTTCAAGGGAGGGAGCATCCACAACTTCCCTGGGCAACCTGTGCCAGTGTCTCACCACCCTCACAGTAAAGAATTTCTTCCTAATATCTAGCCTAAATCTACCCTCTTCCAGTTTAAAACCATTCCCCCTTTTCTACCACTACCTGCTCTTGTAAAAAGTCCCTCCCCAGCTTTCCTGTAGGACCCCTTCAGGAACTGGAAGTCTGCAATAACTTTTCTTCTCTTCTCCAGGCTGAGCAGCCCCAACTCTCACAGTGGGCCCTTGGAGGGGAAGTGCTCCAGCCCTCTGAGCTTTTGAGCTGCTCATAAGAACAGACCTTAATGCTATATGAATAAATCAGCTAGGAATTTATTTCCTCTATATAAATCCTAGTGTCATAGAAGATTGCAATCTATGTATCTAATAGAATAATGACACTATATATTGCCACATTTGAGCAAGGCCTGCATTTAAATGACCACAGCCTTCTCTGCAATGAACTTTAAGGCACAGACAACTTCTCAGGTCTCTGTTTGAATTAGCCATGTTACCTCGTTTTAGACTGGATTATACTCTCGATGTGTTACGAAAATGGCAAAAAAACCTAAACAGCTCCAACAAACCAAACTAACCAACCAAGCAAAAACCAAAATAAAAACCCATCCTTCGCTTCAGTCATAGAGACAGTCTCTGGTAACTACTAGAAATTCTATAAGCTACAGAAGAAAGACAAGGTGAATCAGAGCATCAAACCTCCATCTAGAATTAAAATTCTGAAGGAAAAGTACCATACCACTGCGTTTTTCATCTGAGTATGTAGCTCGCAGTATAAAGATAAACTGGATGGCCAACTCGCTGCCATTAGTACACTGCACTGTATTTTCCCTCAGATTCTTAAAACTGAAGTACCCTGCGTAGTTCCAACTTAGATTTTAAGAGGCAGAAAAAATCGGCAAAACATAAAAGACTTCATGTAGCTATATAGCAACCAGTCAATAGCAGAGTACAAAAAAGCAGAGAGACATTTTGTTAATATTTCAAGCAGTTCTTGTTCCACTATTCTAAAAGTCTATTCTTTATTTAACCCTTAGTTAGGTAGGAGTGATGCTGACAAGCAGCAGTAGTACAGCCACCAAATCAAGAGCACACATTTTCATTGTGTTTAGTAGTCACGGATGTCACAGAATGAAGGTAAGTACTAAGAAATGGCATAGTCTAAAAGTGTATCAAATTAAAAATAAAGGATGCAAAGTTCTTATAGATAAACATGCCAGGAAAATAACATTGGGAAAGTAATGTCTGTCTCTGAACAAGGAGGGCCTTTTGAAAGTAAAAATAAAGAGATATAGCAAAGCAATAAATACAATGGAGACATCAAAAGAACCCACCAGAATTGATTACATCAAATCAAAAAAGATTAAATATTTTTAGGTGAAAAACAGATCAAAGGCTTCTTAAAGATATCAAACATGTGAAGCCTATGAGGAAATTAGCAAAGAAGCAAAGACAGAAATTAATGAAAACATACATACTACCATTACAAGTGGAAAATGAAATACAGTATTCTAGGGTCAGCCAAAATTTTTAGTACTAATATCCCTTTCATCTTTTATTAGCTGAATTTAAAATATAGAATACGTAACACCTGAAAATGCATGATATGATTGAATTTGCCATCATAGTTACTCAAAAGAAAAAGCCTAACCTACTAATTACCTAAACTTCTTTGAATGTGAAAATAGGAGTAATGGAGAAAAGGAAATCAATGACAGGATATATAAATATCGTGAAAATCTTTGACTTGGATTCAGCAGTCCAATTAAGTGTTTTGCTGGAAGAGTTACACTGATGCCAGTGCTGGAGCCAGCCCAAACAGAACTAGTTCAAATGTCTCTGGTAGAGGAGTATTTTATGATGTAATCATATTGGTGAAAAAGCTACATTACGAACCATCTGTTCTGTGAAAATATGTTGGTTCACTGAGGCCATTTTACAAAGTTCTATTTTGTAAAATTGTCATTTTCCTTTGGTGCTTCTTATCTCTGAATAGGCCTAAGTGCTGCATATCCAGGAAAAAAAGAATATAGAAATACTTACCTGGGAAGGTGTTTTTAAAAACAATTTATCTAATTTTGTGTCCACAGCTTCAGAAACAGGAATTAGAGAGCAAAGGCAGAGACTTTTAAGCTTATAAATGACAGTAAATGTGACCTTTTTTCCATTGAGTTATCTAGATTAGGCTTCCAAATCTTTCTCCTATCCAAGCCCTCAGAATACATAATTTGAGGGTCTTGAAGACACCAGCTAATTTCTTTGAACTTGGATCATGATTGGATCCTACCTCACATTTCTCTCTGAGACAATGCGTGTGGATTCCAGGTTTCTCTTTCCTTTGTGGCATTCTCTCACTTTTACTTTACTGGGTATGTGGTTGCTTAGCATGTGATGAAACTGAACCTTCTGCAAAGATAACATAAACAAGCAGTGTTTGTTATTCATCAAACCACTGTCATGGTGGGACAGGGTGGTAGGAGTTCAGGTTTTGCTGTTTCGGAGATACGAAGAGTATGCATGTGTTATATAGATGAAGAAACTGCTGGAGAGGGATGTGAGAGCTAGTTGTAGAGACTAACACAGTCTATAAAGCTTTCTCTGATAATAACTAGATTATAGCTCCACAATTCCAACAAAGAAACACAAACAGTATGAAAGCATAGTGAGTATCAATTTGCCCATTATCTCTAATGAAATTAAATAATGCACATGGGACCACACGTTTAAAGAATAAATACACATTAAAATTCTTAACAGTGTAAAGATTAAGGCAATATGATTTTTTAAAGCTTTCATCCAGGGAAAAATAGCTTACTGCTTGCTTTAAGTAAGATTAGCTAGAAAAATCCTGTAGTACACCTAGAACAAAGTCTGAATGGCAACAGGCAAATATGTTAATGTGAAAAGATTTTTATTTGTTTTAATTAAACAATGACATTTTTGTTGAATGCCTTCTATCTTTAATTACCACTCAAAAGCACTGAGCATGACATGAGTTATTTATTGAGTCGCTGTGAAATACAATTCAGTATTTTCTTACAAATACTCCAAATAGAAACAATAGAAGGCCCTCACTGGAAACGACAGTGATATTTAGTAACATAGGTATTTCAGGATCTGATTTGAACCACAAGTAAGTAATTTGAAGGAATCCAAATGACTTCCACAGGGGTTGGCTCAGGTCTTTAATGAGTATTAGTGTTTGTAGTAGCTAGAGAAATGTTTTATTGTGACTGACGATGACCCAAAACCCAGAATCTTTCATCAAAGGGAAGCCCTGAGTATGTGTTTTGGGTTTTGTTTTGGTTTGGTTTGGTTTTTTTGTTTTAAATGGGGTAGGGAAGGTAACACATAATGTAAACCTTGGGAAAAGCTTCAGATGACAACTGTGGAAACTCCATGCATGGATGTAGTGTAGAACAAAACATGGATGAGATTTTCACAAGAATTCAGCACTCATATTTCACAGCATTGTTCATTTACAGCCAGATCAATTTTATCTTGGGTATGAGAGAGACAACGCTATACCACTAATAATGAGTATATATTTATTAATAGCTACAGGCAGGCAAGAAAACAAATATTTATGATAGGGGTTTGCCCTTAATCTTTCATAAAAAATAGAAGTAGGGCCTACAGCTGAAGTGGATGAATCAACTCTCCCTAGATTTTAAAGTTTATGGCCTATGCAGCAAAGCATTCAGAAGAGGGAAGGAAGCATCAGTAATCACACTGCTTGCATGTAGGTACCTAATCTGTATGAGGAGATGCATCTTTCCAAGCTTCCCATGTACTTAGAGGAAAGAATACATTGTTTTCCAGGCTATCTAGCAGCCTACAGCAAGTTCTTGATCTAGAAAATTTTCTGGAGGAGTAGGGGTTTTTTTCCCTCTAAATGTATCTTGCCTCCCTGAAACAGGGCAATTTGTGATTACAGTAACAAAAGGAAACAAATGAGATCAGAACAAACCTACAGATCCCAATTGGATATACACAATGAACATTTGAAACAGCCAGGTGATCAAAATATGCACCCATTTCCTCCCCTCCATTCAAAGGAAAATGTGATGCTGCCTGCATAAATTGAACTCTGGCCAGGAACTGTAATGGACACTTGCTGTCACCCTTCAGATGAAGTGGAAGCAGTCAGGTAATCCTCATCATGAACCAATCTAATGAAAACTATGTAGACATATCCACTCACGTTACCTGATTTTTGTGACTATAGTTTTACTTTGTGCAGGACAGAAATGGTTGCTGAATATGAGTAGTGATCACCAGGTGTCGTGGTTTAGGGCTGGGATGGCCACTAAATGCTGGACAGATGCTCTCTATTAACCCCTCTCCCCTCCCCAGAAGCGGAAGAGAAAGAGAATAAGGGAGAGAGACTTTACAGGTTGGAAAAAAAAACCTAACAGATTTAATGAAACAATAATACTCATACTACAGGATAATAATGTAAATAAGAGAATAATGAAATATATACAAATATGTAAAACTATATATAAAACCAATATAAAAATCCTTCCCCCACTCCCCCAATGACAGTTATGTTACCAGAGGCTCTGCGGAGCAGTGTGCTGGAAAAGTCCCAGATTGCTGGTGCTGGGAGCAATGCCCACTGTCTGCAGGATGGACCTCTCCTCCAGAAGAGTCACCCTCCAGCTCATCTGACTGTGAGAACCTGGCTTTGTCATCACTTTTCTGTGACATATCCCTTCTCATAAAATCTAGAGTTTTTATCTGTAGGAAGAGGAATTTATTCTGTTAATCACAGTCTAAATCCAACTGTTCCTACTGCACTTGGCATGAGACCAGGTGGTTGGCCCTCTGAGCGGAAAATCTGCCAACTGGGAAGTCATAATAGGAAAAAACAGCTGCTGTTTTTCATGTTAAAATCCTGGGTATACTGTGGAGCCCAAACAGTGGTCTTAAGTTTTCCTTTCCTAGCAGAAAGCTTAACAGTGTGTGAAAGCTTCAATACTGTCTGATTGCCATGCAGAACGTACCTTCAAAACTAACCAGGGCTTATTTTGGACTCAGATACATCTTATAGCACATTTGGGTGGTCCAGGTATGTAATTTTAGCCTCTAGATAGTATTTATGCACTCTTGCACAAAAGCAACCATCAATCAAAAGGAAGGATATTCATCCTGCGCTTCAATGAAGTGTAGTTTTATTTACTTAGATGTTGCTTATTGAGTTTTCATGAAAGAATAAAAAAAACCCATGACTTGATGAACACACGATATGCAGCATTACAGAAGCAAACTTGTCTCCGTATCTATAAGGGTCATAAGGGTCCCTGTCTCACTCTCCTGCTGGAGTCAGTAACAGATCCCATAAACCTAACATACCCAGCCAAATTCTAGCTAATAGCGTCTGTGAAGAAAACTACCTTATCAAAAGCCTTAAAAAACCGCAATGAATAATTCTATTTAACATCCTTTGTAATTTTAAAGCATTGACTCATACTGACCAGTAAAAAATGAAGACATTAGATGTCTGCTATGTAAAAGTTTTCAACAAGAACGTATTCTGAATTCTTTGGCTCTACTTTGATTCAGGACTTCCAGCTTTTTACAAGATCAAGTCCCAAGTATAAGACTTAACACTACATCTTGAACCTACTTCATTTGAAGATAAAGAAAAACGAACCATCTAGAAATCCTGATAACATTAGCAGAGAGGAGAACAAGATGGAAGAGTTATCTTGGATTTGTTGTCCCTTATGCTGCTGGAGATAATCAAGTTAGTAATTTAAGTGATAATATGTTTCTTTTTCTTTCCATGGGGAAAATGTTACCACACTGCTGTGTGGGTAACTTGTCCCAAACCAATTTCCGGAACAATATCTAGCATCGGCCTGTGAAAGTTTCCTCCATTGAAATTCAATATGAAGTTCATGACAGCAGCAGTATCTATGGTCTGATCGCTTGTCCATTAAAATGAAATGATAGCATTTTATTCATCTCATTATGCATGAAATTAAGATAGAATCCAGGAATTATATCAGAGCTTCAAATGTACTCTTGTACTGAAAAAGTCCGTTTCCCCCTCCACTCCCCCTGCAACTTCTGTGTGCTGAAAAGCGTAGTATATAACATCCTCCAATATCTGAATTTTCAGTGAAAGCAAACAGAAACAACATCTCGTGTTATAGGGATGGGTGATGAAGAAAATTACATTAATGTTTTATGAGCAAAGATTTAATGACTTGAATTTCTCAAATACCTCCATGAGTCCGAATGATTATTTTCTACTGAAAAATATTTTTTGGTTTTAATGTTTGCTATTCAACACTATCATAAGTGATTCAGTCCAGCTATGTTCCATGTGCTCTATTCAAGTTTTTCATGTTATCATTGTGAATAGGGATCTTTGGTGTGTTTTTATGAGAGAAAGAGAGAGAAACTAAAATGTGTAGTAAATAGGATGGAAGGTAAATAATTGTTAGTGTCTGAAGCAGTTAATTTCACAATCTGATCTAAGTTAAGTAATTTTTTTTTCCATGAAAATGAACTTTACTGTAAGTATGTAAATCCATTGCCGTTGTGCCAGAGATACAAGTCCTGCTGTTTACATTTACCTGAAATTTGGTGCATTTCAGAACATTTTCAGGCCCTTCGAGTACTGGGAAGATAACAACTGAGAATTTGAATTACACAGAATCACAGAATCACAGA